>NC_053159.1:144433645-144458645 GCF_016835505.1 Polypterus senegalus | reverse complement strand
ATAACTTACAGGTGTTGGTGTAGTCAACAGATATATAGGGACATAAAATACCAAGCATAATTTTTATTGTAGTAAAATGTAATATTTTTTCCTAGGTAATTAGTATAAACTGTATTAAAAATGAAATGTGTTTTCCTTTAATTGTATGATTATAATTTTATGATGCAAAATAGCTCAGGAAATATATTAAATAATTACATTTTTTGATGTTTCAATTTAAGAGAACAGAAAATAGAGTAATCTGTCAAAATATGTAATTTTCAATTACATTCCTCCATCCATTTATCAAACTCACTTTATTACATTTTAGGGTTGTTTGTGGCAGCATATCAAAGACAGAAACAGTCCTGGATATGAAAATAGGTTAATCATTGGTTACACACACATACAAACACAGACACACTCATTCACTCATGCCAGCTTAGTTTACAGTCATCCATAACATGGACTACAAATTTTGATATCAGGAAGGACATCAGAATACCCAGAGCAAACTCATGTAAGGAGAATGCACAAACTACACATAGATAGTCACTGGTCTGAAGGTGGAACCAGACTTACTGAAGTAGCAGTATTAGCTATTGTGCTAATGTGCTTCATACCTTTATTTAGAACTAGTAAAACTAAACATCAGTAATATCCACAAAAAGTATTAAAATCAAGCAGAGATGAAAATATGTATATTAACTAAGATATATTGTAATCAGTTGTCACTGACGTATACAGTATAACTATTTCATCATACACAAACATGTTTTTCATTAATTAAAAAAGAGATTGTGCATGCGTAATGGTCATAAAGTACATATAAGCAGATTAATACTAGTAGTCAAGTAAGCATTTTGGGAAATGTTTGGCAATGATTAACAAATAAACATATAAATCAGTTACTCAAATAACCAATACAAGTTATAAAAGACCTATTTCCACATCCCTACCCTGGATAAAAAGGTTAAGAAGATGGATGGATTTTGTCAGAGACACTAAACAACAATTAGACAAAACACTACATTAAAAATTTACCAAAAATAAGTAAATATTATACCAGAACACATAAGAATGGCAGGGTTTAGCAATTAGTTTGTGATAACAATTTCAGACAGATGTGCTTGTATGTCAAGGTGTTGTGATTTTCAATTATCTTGTAGAATTTAAAAGAAAGAATGAAAATATAAATATAAAAAGTTTAGGATTCCCTTTATGCTACTTTTATATTTTTTAATAAGCAAATACCTTTAAAACATATGGTGGTCAATGTGTGACTAAGTCTTATCACAGGCTCACACTTCAGAATAGATTGATGTTTTTGTAATATTAAACATTTTTAAGGGGCAAAGAACTGAGACTATTGTGTAATCTTACTGGCATTTTTAGTATATGATAGCAGACTGTAACAGTTAAATGTAAAAAGATACAAATAAATGGGGTAGATGTTATGTAAAAACACAAAGAACTATACTACAAACCATCTTACGAAGTCCTTTAAAAGCCTTCTACTACATAATATCAATAGGGGCTACAAGTCCCTCATTTAGTTTTTTTCTCATCTCACACTCCTTGATACCTTTTGAAAAGAATGAAGAATGGAAAGGCAACAGGACCAGATGAAATACCAGTAGATGTTTGAAACAATTTGAGGATAAGAGAGTAGAAATATTGTGGGATCTAAGAAGACCTATGAACAGGATAAAATACTAGATGACTGGGGGAACAGAGTGATTGCACCCTTTAAAAGTAAAAAGGAGAAAATCAAGATTGTGGAAACCATAGAGGAGTAAGACTGATGTCACACACAATGAAACCTGGGAAAGGGTTAGAGAGAGAAAGAAAAGATCACAATATGGGAGGCTTTATGTCAGACAGATGAACAACTATTGCACTCTTTGCATTGAGGCAGATCATACAGAAACAATGAGAAACACAAAGGTTTGCCTATGATGTTTATTGTTTTGGAGAAGACTCATGATAGGATGCGACATCAAGGACATCAAGGTCTGGAGGTGCATGTAGGACAAAAAAGCACCAGAGAAGTAGGTGAAGATTGTCCAGGGTGAACAAGGGAGTGAGGACCCTGGTTAGAAACAGTGTCGAAGTAATACACAATATTCCAATTCATATATGTCTGCAGCAGGGTCTTATTTTAAGTTGTTATCTGTTTGATCAGGTTATAGATGTGTTGACCTGTGTCACACACGTGTGCATGGGAAGCAGCTGAAGGACTTAGGAAATACTGTTTATACATCTGCCCAGGGGGGGGCGGGGTGCACTGACGCTCTTTCTGAGTTCTCTGCAGGTCTTACCCGGGAAATCCCACCAGGAGCCGCCATTTCCAGGAAGGACACATCACTTCCGGTTCCGGCCCCAAGAATGAGGTCACTTCCGGTTCCGGCCCCAAGGATGATGTCACTTCCAGTTCCGGCCCAGAGGACGACATCATTTCCGCCCTCTGTGCTATAAAGCTCACTGCCTTGGCTTAGGCAGGCAGTTCTGTTTTGGACTCTGTTGTGTAACAACTGTATAATTATGCCTCAAAGACTTTTGCAGCCGGGAAACCGCATTAAACGGGTGGCTGCCCCAAACCTTTCTACGTCTCTGGTCTCCTCTTATTACACCTGTCAGATAAAAGACTAATCCCTCAGTGCATGCTTTTTGCTGACGATATTGTGTTGTGTAGCACCAGGAAAGAAGAAGTGAAGAAGTTGGGAAAAAGAAGAAGGGATTGGGAAGATAGAGAATTAAAGATAATTATTTGAGGTTTAATTATTCTCATGATTCAGAACTTAGTCTGCACAGAGAGGCATTGGAAAGAGGGGATGATTTTAAATACTTAGGACCAGTGGGAGCACAAATGGAGAACTGGATGATATAACTCATAGAGTGTGGGATCAATGGAACAATTGGAAGTAGGTATTAAGAATATTGTCTGATCAAAGAATTAAGATGAAGGTCAAAAGGTAAGGTTTTCAAAACAGTTGTAAGACCGGCAATGATGTATGAAGCTGAGGCATGGTCAGTAAAGAATTTGGATGTAGCAGAAATGAGGACAGGGAATGAGAAAGTTGGGAAGGCTGAAGTGCAGTTGTTTACATTATACAGTGAGAAACGCATGTGGTATTCAGTTGTGCCCTGCTTACCGTGCATATCAATATATTGCTTTTATTAGTGTCACCGGAAGCACAGTCCGGAAAAGTAGTCTGATTGTGTGTCATATTTGAGAGAATTGAGAGTTTACACATGTCAGTACTCACTCTAAGTCTACTAATTAAAATTTGGTTTATTAAATTTTACTTATTTAACTATCACTTAATTTAAATTAATTATTTTTAGGGATAATATTATGGAATGCTGAATTAAAACTAGTACTTTAAAACTCAAATCTAGTGGAATTTGTGAAGTGAATAGTGAAAAAAATATTCAAAATAGTGGAGACACAAAGAACAGTCAAGATAAACATTTGCTAAATGTAAATGATTATTATGCTGTTTACAAAAATGATGACATTACTTGTAAGAAGATTCTTAACGTGGATGTTGCAATGAACATTAATCAACAAGATAATAAAATGGTGGTTGGAAAGAAAAACAAAAAAGCAAAGAGAAAGTATAAAAGTGATTTCTTTAAAATTGGTATTTTCCTGGATAGGAGATGAAGAACATTCTAGCCCACAACTGTTTTGTTTTACAAAACTCTTTCCAATTAGATAATGAAATTCTCCAAATTAAAGCATCATTTTGATTCTAAACACAAGGAGTGCACTGGAAAGCCTCTGCATTTTTTTCAGAACAAATGCAAAGACCTTAACTGCCATAAGAATTGAATGCATTTCATTGCTGCTGGGGGAGAAAATGCTAACATGACGGAGGGCTTTGTACAGAGTATTGCTACTGGTAGCTAGGTACTTGACAGGCCACACTACAGCAGAAAACTTGATAAAACTTGTTGAAAAAGTAAAGGGAAAGATTATGTTTGGGGAAAAGGCAAAGAATGCTATCTCAAAAGTACCTATTTCTAATAATACAATTAAACGTCAAATAACATGCATGGCTGAAAATGTGAAATGTCAGGTGTTACCGTAATTCTGTCATAGTATATACTTTTCGCTTCAGCTTGATGAGTCTGCCAGTTCGGTTGGCAAAGATCTTCTCCTTGCATATGTCAGATATGAATATTTAGGGAAAGTACACAATGATTTTTTATTCTGCAGAATCCTGCCTGATAGGTCTACAGGAGCACATATTTTGAAAGTATTAAATAATTTTCTGATAAGTAATGAAGCTTATTGGACACAATGTGTCAGTCTTTGCATTTATGGTGCTGTGGCTATGACTGGCAAAAGGAAGAGCCTCTTTGCATGGGTTAAATCTGTTGCTCCATTGGCAACAGTAACACACTATAGTGTTCATCATGAACAACTTGCTGCTAAGAATATGCCAAATGGGCTTATAATGGTTATGAATGACACATATATAATGCACATATTTTTAAAATATTATGTTGCAAAATGGATAGTGAACACAACCAAGTTTTATTTCATACTGTAGTTTGCTGTTTCTTTGAATTGCAAGGTGATATCAAAATCTACCTCCATGATAGTTAATGTCCAGTGGTTCACCTTTCCAATCACATGCATAATATCTCCTGGCTTGCTCAACTGGCATACCTAGAACATATTTTCAGCATCTTCAATGGTTTGAACCTTGCTTTGCAAGGAAAAGTTGTCACCATCTTTAATGTTCAAGATAAAGTAATAGCAATATATATGAAAATGGAACTATGGCAGAAATATCTCAGCACCTAAGGCTTTGAGAGTTTTACTATGCTGAATG
The DNA here is from genome assembly GCF_016835505.1 of Polypterus senegalus. Lineage (NCBI taxonomy): Eukaryota > Metazoa > Chordata > Cladistia > Polypteriformes > Polypteridae > Polypterus > Polypterus senegalus. Next base: position 144,453,819 of record NC_053159.1, on the reverse strand, counting down.
ATTTCTTGATGATGACTGGCGAAAAAAATCCTGAAATGATCACCAAAGACTTCAAAAAGTACTTACTAGGATTTTGCAACCAGTTTAAAAAATATTTTCCAAAACCAGAAACAGGATTTAAGTGGATCAGCAGTTCTTTTACATGCATGGAATAAATAAATAAAAAACACTTGAGGGGAAGCTTTCATCAAAAGAGATAGACAATCTTGTCTAACTATCCACAGATATGTCACTGTCTTTAATGAAAAGAGTTTGATAGATTTGTGGCTCCACATACAGTTAGAATATCCTCGGCTCACCAACGCAGCACTGAAGCATTACTGGCATTCTCCTCAACTTATAACTGTGAAGGTGTTTTTTCAACTCTTGTGAATCTGAAAACAAAGAACAGAAATCGGCTAAACGCCGGATATGAGACTCTCCAGCTTCAAACCAGATATACTGTTATTGGTTTCTGAAAGTAAGCAGTACCTTTGTTCACATTATTTTATGTAGTATATTTTGTTATTTTTTATATGTACCTACTTATTTCCATGAGTTTAAAATTATATCACTTCTTGGTATTATTCACAGAATATCCTAATTTCCAGTTTTCATTTGACTTAATTTTTAGTTAGAATCAGTTCAAACCTGACAATAAATGTAAAGCATACAATGTTACACTTCGATGTGGCATTTGTACACTTATCTCTGATGGTAAAATATGAGTTTAAAATATATATCTTTAAATGTGACTTATGAAAGGGGCTAGTGGGCCTCTGAGCTATGTGCTTTGTTTAAGTGAGCTGCAATCAGATAAGTCTGAGAACTACTGTGCAAAGTTATTAAGTTGAACAGAAGCAGGGGAAGAATACTGATTGATTTTAATTAGTGAATATGTGGCATAGTGAGTGTTTCCTTTTTGTTGAATGTAAAATGTAATTTTATCTAAATCACAAAATATATACAAGCGAACTCCTGCCATAAATAAGTAACAACAACCTCAAGATAACAATGTGACATTTTATATATTAAACACATACACAAATATTGATAAACCAAAGTCTGTAAAACCAACACAGCTTGATAAAATGTCACAAATCTTACTGTACAGAAATAGGGGGTTTAATGTACATTTGTGAATTTTAGCCAAAAGTACCAATTATGTAATACAGACAAAACAACTAATCATTTTTATTATTATTTGTAATACTACGTACACAGTTTATCTCTTTAAAGGCAAGTATATCAAGTATAGATACATAAAGAAAGCTTTTGAGCTATAGGGAATCAAGATTTTTGAATGACCACAGGGAAAATGTGTGCTTAAAATCCAAGACAGGGTGACATGTTTTACATCATGGCACTTTATTCTTACAATGAACTTACATGAACATAGAATACAGCTTATTGATTAAATGTTCGTGGATGATAGAATAAAATTTTACAGTTGAAGGGCATATTTCTGGAGAACTCCTAGGCTAAAAGAGTTAGTATGTGAGAACTCTGGTGTGTCCAGGCTGATTCCTGATTCTGTCCTTATACATATTGCTAAAGTGCAGGGTGGTCTGATATTCAGAAAAACTATACGCCATTACATTTGATCACATAATTTATTACAACAGGTCTCGCTAACTGAAATAGAGTCTGCAACAACAGTCTTGATAATTTTATATACAGTATAATACTTGCACTACATACTTAATGTTCTGAACCAAAAATATAAAGAAAAAGTCACCATAATGAAGTAACACCACTCTCATTTAATGAATGACAACAGTTTTTGACAAAAATGTGTCAGCATCTATTCAGTTTTCTTCCTTTCATGTACTGCTTAGCCTAGCAGACAGGCAAATACAGACAAAGGCATGAAGTCAGCTAAAAATGTAAAATTGAGGACAAGCAGAAAAGTCTACAATCTTAAAAAACAACAAAGCACTCAAAAAGAAATACCTCTCTTATCATGTAACCACTGTCAGACAATATAATCAAGCTGTGATAAAAGAAAAGAAGCAAGTAAAGGTTGGTTTAATGATGGGAGCTTTATTTGACAGTGACACCTTTCTGACAACCCCTACTTAGGTTTTGGCTCCACCACAATACTAAACTACAGTGGGATGCAAAAGTTTGGGCAACCTTGTTAATAGTCATTATTGTCCTGTATAAATCGTTGGTTGTTACGATAAAAAATGTCAGTTAAATATATCATATAGGAGACACACACAGTGATATTTGAGAAGTGAAATGAAGTTTATTGGATTTACAGAAAGTGTGCAATAATTGTTCAAACAAAGTCAGGCAGGTGCATAAATTTGGGCGCCACAAAAAAGAAATGAAATCAATATTTAGTAGATCTGCCTTTTGCAGAAATTATAGCCTCTAAACGCTTCCTGTAGGTTCCAATGAGAGTCTGGATTGTGGTTGAAGGTATTTTGGACCATTCCTCTTTACAAAACATCTCTAGTTCATTCAGGTTGGATGGCTTCCGAGCATGGACAGCTCTCTTTAACTCACACCACAGATTTTCAATTATATTCAGGTCTGGGGACTGAGATGGCCATTCCAGAACGTTGTACTTGTTCCTCTGCATGAATGCCTTAGTGGATTTTGAGCAGTGTTTCGGGTCGTTGTCTTGTTGAAAGATCCAGCCCAGGCACAGCTTCAGCTTTGTCACCGATTCCTGGACATTGGTCTCCAGAATCTGCTGATACTGAGTGGAATCCATGCATCCCTCAACTTTGACAAGATTCCGAGTCTCTGCACTGGCCACACAGCCCCACAGCATGATGGGACCACCATCATATTTTACTGTAGGTAGCAGGTGTTTTTCTTGGAATGCTGTGTTCTTTTTCCTCCATGCATAACGCCCATTGTTATGCCCAAATAACTCAATTTTAGTTTCATCAGTCCACAGCACCTTATTCCAAAATGAAGCTGGCTTGTCCAAATGTGCTTGAGCATACCTCAAGCGGCTCTGTTTGTGCTGTGGGCGGAGAAAAGGCTTCCTCTGCATCACTCTCGCATACAGCATCTTCATGTGTAAAGTGCGCCGAATGGTTGAACGATGCACAGTGACTCCATCTGCTGCAAGATGATGTTGTAGGTCTTTGGTGCTGGTCTGTGGGTTGACTGTCTATCCGAAATCTTTCTTGGTCTGCCACTTCGAGCTTTAACTTGAACTGAGCCTGTGGTCTTCCATTTCCTCAATATGTTCCTAACTGTGGAAACAGACAGCTTAAATCTCTGGGACAGCTTTCTGTATCCTTCCCCTAAACCATGATGGTGAACGATCTTTGTCTTCAGGTCATTTGAGAGTTGTTTTGTGACCCCCATGTTGCTACTCTTCAGAGAAAATTAAAGGAGGAGGGAAACTTACAATTGACCCCCTTAAATACTCTTTCTCATTATAGGGTTCACCTGTGTATGTAGGTCAGGGGTCACTGAGCTTACCAAGCCAATTTGAGTTCCAATAATTAGTTCTAAAAGTTTTGGAATCAATAAAATGACAACGGTGCCCAAATTTATGCACCTGCCTGATTTTGTTTGAACAATTATTGCACACTTTCTGTAAATCCAATAAACTTCATTTCACTTCTCAAATATCACTGTGTGTGTCTCCTATATGATATATTTAACTGACATTTTTTATCGTAACAACCAACGATTTATACAGGAAAATAATGACTATTAACAAGGTTGCCCAAACTTTTGCATCCCACTGTATATAAAGAGGATACAAAATACAATGAAGAAGAGATGTCAGAAACAAAAGTACAGAAGAACAAACAATTAATTTAGAAGAACAACATGCGTAATTTTATGCTAAACTATTTCAGGCATCTGTTAAATAGACCCCATTCTAGTCACATCAGCTGCAGCATTTTACTGATATCAATTTTTCTTTGTTTAATTACAAGACCAATCACAATTGATATTTGCACATTTTAAAGCAGAAAGTCACTACTTCTGATAGATGATCTTATTGTAAAATTTACCAGGCCCTGTGCCACTCATCCATCCTTGTACTAAACCCACTTAATCCAATTTTACAGCCGTCTTCTATGAGTTGCTGCTGGGATTGACTCTAGCTTCTTGTGATCAGAAAATTAAATTAAGCCGATTCAGAAAATGGACTGATAATATTGTATTTTTTCATGCACAATATAATGTGTAACCCTTTCTCCATTGTTTACGAAGTCACCTACAATGATGTCCAGTTTTCACAAATGAGATTGTGGAGTAAAGCTGGCATAACAAAACACTGGCTTGCAATAAAGAACTTAAATTAAATTATGTTAGGTAGAATGTCCAGTGGTGCCTGGGCAGTCTTTTGGCCTTGGAACCCCTGCAGATTTTGTTCTTTCTGCAGCTTATATGGGGTTTTTACCTTTTTTTTGTTTGCCTTCCTGGTCACCTGACTTTATCATAATACTCATCTTTACAAACTAACAATACAAAAGTATATATAAGGATTTCTTTTATTTCTACTAATTATATTTTTGTGTTATATAAGCATGAATTTAATTACTTTATTTACTTATTGATTATTGTTCTTACCGAATTTAATTTGTTTTTCTTTTCTTGTAATTATTTCTTTGATATTTTGTAAAGCATTTTGATCTACATCCTGTTTATGAAAATGTGCTGCAGATACGGCATATGAGATAATGCTTAGATTTAGAGGTCAAATATTTGAATGATTTTATGTGCAATTATAGTAAAATCTGATCTTTATTTATTACATTTGTTTTTAAATTCTTGCTGAAAAAGAGAGTGCAAGCAGGGTGGAACTGGTGGAGAAGAGAGTCAGGAGTGATTTGTGGCAGATGGATATCACCAAGAGTAAAAGAAAAGGTCTACAGGATGGTAGTGAGGCCAGCTATGTTATATGGGTTGGAGACGGTGGCACTGAAAAAAAAGCAGGAGACAGAGCTGGAGGTGGCAGAGTTAAAGATGCTAAGATTTTCACTAGGTGTGACAAGGATGCATAGTATTAGAAATGAGTACATTAGAGGGTCAGCTCAAATTGGATGGTTGGGAGACAAAGTCAGAGAGGCGAGATTGCGTTGGTTTGGACATGTGCGGAGGAGAGATGCTGAGTATATTGGGAGAAGGCTAAGGATTGGAATAGCCTGCCAATAGAAATTCGCCAGGCAAATACAGTAGAGCACTTTAAAACACTGCTGAAAACACATTACTTTAACATGGCCTTTTTATAACTTCACTTTAACTTAATACTGATACTCTGTATGTTCAATTCTTCATAATAACTATTCACAGTGGCTCCAAAATCCGTACTGACCCCTACTCTCTCTTCTGTTTCTTTTTCCGGTTTCGTTGTGGTGGATCATGATGCACCAACATTGATGGACTGAAAGCCACAAGTCTATGTAACCATCATCATCAGGTCCTTCCATGAAAACCCTAAATACAAAGAGGACTGTTTGATTTATGTTAGGTAGATTGCCCAGAGGGGACTGGGCGGTTTCTTGGTCTGGGACCCCTACAGATTTTATTTATTTTTTTTCTCCAGCTTTTGGAGTTGTTTTTTTTTTTTTCTGTCCACCCTGGCCATCGGACCTTACTTATTCTATGTTAATTAATGTTGACTTATGTTGATTTTTTATTGTGTCTTCTATTTTTCTATTCATTTTGTAAAGCACTTTGAGCTACATTTTTTTGTATGAAAATGTGCTATATAAATAAATGTTGATTGATTGATTGATTAAAGGATTGAGCTGCCAGGCAAGAGAAAAAGAGTAAGGCCCAAGAGATGGTTTATGGATGTGGTGAGAGAGGACATGCAGGTGATGGGTGTAACAGAACAAAATACAGAGGACAGAAATATATAGAAGAAGATGATTCGCTGTGGAGACCCCTAACGGGAGCAGCCGAACGAAGAAGAAGAAGAGGCAGTCAGAAGACATTAGAAAATTAGAACAAATGTGATAAGAACAGGCCGTTCAGCCAAACAACTTTGACTATCCTATGCACCTAGATTTTACACAACTTACATCAAGTCGATATCTGAATGTCCTACTGTTCATCATACTACTGGGTAATTTATTCTATGTGTCTATAGTTCTTCTTGTGAAGAAAATTTTTTAAATACTTGTGCAAAATCAGCCCTTAACAAGATTTCAAATGTATTCCTGTGTTCCTGTTGCAGAATTTACACTGAGGTAACAGCTAGGATCCACTGTATGAATTCCATTAATAATTTATAACACTTCAATCATATCACTTCTTAATCCCGATTTGCACTGAAAAAATTAAAATCCTTCAACCATTCCCAATAACACTGAGCTCCAGAATCTGCCTATTTGCTCTCTTCTCGACTCTGTCTTTTTTGTAATATGGAGTCCAAAACGGTATACAAAAATCCTGGTGAAGCTTCACTATTGTGTTATGTAATTTAAGCATAACTTCTCTTGACTTGTACTACAGACATTGTCATATGTAACTGAACATCCTATTAGCATGCTTGATTTCTTATGTACATGATCTTGATATAGATAATGATGATTCCACTTTGACTTTGATGTCCTAATAAGGTGTACTTTCAAGTTTCAGACCTCCCATTTTGTTTTCAAATCTAATATTTCTACAACATATGTGTAATATCTCATATTTACTTGCATTAAAAAGAACATTATTTGTAAAGGATATGAAGCAATATCAGTTACATTAAATATTTGGAGGTTACTGAGAGAAGGGGGAGAGAAGTACTGCTACAATTTAAAATGCTAAAATCAAATAAATCACTGGGAACAGATAACATTTCTACTAGATTTCTCAAAAAACTTTATGCTAAAAATATACAGTATATAATTTGGTGCAACAAATTGATTTTTTACAAATGGGACAGGTCAAACAAAAAGGTAATGAATGACCATGTAAAATATAATCAAATCCCAATACTTAATAAAGTGTAAAATACTGTCTATATAAAAAACTGCAATACAGTGTAACCTCGGTTTGCGAGCATAATTTGTTCCGGAAACGTGCTCGCAATCCAAAGCACTCATATATCAAAGTGAATTTCCCCATAAGAAATAATGGAAACTCAGATGATTCGTTCCACAACCCAAAACTATTCATATAAAAATGATTAATACAAAATATAAAGTAAAATACATAAAACAAATTAACCTGCACTTTACCTTTAAAAAGAATCATGGCTGGTGTGAGTGAGTTTCTAAACTCATGTGGGATTCCACCCAACGGAACGACACGCGGAAGAGTGTCCCAAGGCAATCGCAGTCTCCCAGCGCTGTAGCAGTTCGCCGTATAAGCGCATCCAAAAAGATTGCAGACATGCTAGAAGCGCCTGCCGTCGATGGGTGATACAAGGAACAACGAAGATCCTGCTACAATAAATAACAGCGCTGTTGCTGTTTCAAGCTGAATAAAGCTGGTGTTGTTAAAGTACTGAGGCTCAGCTTTGTGTTTTGGGGCGCAAGATGGGGAATCGCACTTCACAGCGCACACATACACAAACAGTATACGCTCGTATGGATGTTGACTATATGAGTGAGGCACACGGACTCAGATGGAGAATAGGAGACGATTGCCCTCAAGAGAAGAGAGACAGAGAGAGAGAGAGAGACAGGTGAGTGAGCGAGATAAGGAGAGAGAGACGCGGGCGAGCGAGAGAGATAAGGAGGGAGGGGAGAGAGAGAGAGAGAGAGAGAGAGAGAAGAACCATCGGCTCAGTTGTAATCACATGACGCTCAGCAGACAAAGTGTATCCATACTACTCGTGTTGGAAGACAACGCTCTTTTATCAAGTCAAAATTTATTAAAACATTTTGCTCGTCTTGCAAAACACTCGTAAACCGAGGTTCCACTGTATTATGGTATGGTGACCCAAAGACTGTATGTGGATATTATAAATACTGAGGGGTCCATCCTGATTTTCACTCCAGTATATACTATATGTAGTCTACAGTTAACAACAACAACAACATTTATTTATATAGCACATTTTCATACAAAAAAAAATTCTTTCTTAAGTTGTTACTTTCAACTGCATTCTTGTGCTCTGTATAAAGGGTTAAAAATATATTTTTCGAGACGTATTAAATTATCGATCACATGCACTAGTCAGAAGGCACAGTTCTGTGAATAAGACTTCAGACACAAATGCAGCATGGACACTGGGCTCAGTGAAGGGTGGGAGACTTGATTGTGTCTATGGAGTTGTATGCACTCATTCAAATGAAGTCACTTTCACAAATGTCACTCATACTTTGCTCAGTTGAGAACAGTTTGCTAATCCTTTGCATCTCTTGCAAAAGCAGGGTGGGTGACAATTTTGGGCTTAATTGTGGGTTACATAGAGGAGAATGTGCTGGTGAGATCTCCTAGAAACTGCAATAATCTAAATATCATGGTATATGAAAACATTTGAACTCATAATACATATGGCCCCTCATAGTCACTAGATACGCAGCATCACAGACACATGAGCTTTTACATACAGCAATAACACATAGTTTTAGCAATCTGCGTCAGATTAAATTTATAAAATATTAGTAAATTAATAAAAATTCTGTTCATATTTTGAAAACTCCTCAGAAAACAATAGTGGAAAAAACCTCTAGGTATACAGGAAGGGGAAAAATTATGTGATACTACAGTAAATGTAAAAAGACACTGTATAAAAATAGTATTAGGATATCTAACAGATCTCCACAATAAATGAGTAAGAAAAATAACACTCAATTACATTTAAGTAAAAAATAATAGCTGTATGGTTTATAAATAGATGGTGTCAACTGCTAAACAACAAAGTGAAGAAGAGCAGTGGTAATAGCAGACCCTTGGAATAAAGCCAGGGAAAAGACAACTTTGTTAAATAAAAATGTAAAACATTAATATTTATTACGTGTCTTGTGTTCAACTTATATTTCATCAAAGCTATGATACTGTAAATCTGTAGACTTCATGATTCTGGTTCTAGCTATTTTTGCTGGCTTTCAAATGCCACTGAATCACTTTGAGAAATTTTGCTTACTTAGCATTGTATTGCAGAATAATTGCTATGGCATTGGGCAAAAGGTTCCAAAACAGAGATGAAACAGCTGTGTAAAAACACATAAAGTCCTGTCTTTAAAACATATAATGAAAGCAGCCTTACAATATTGTCTTTATCTTGGTCTTTGCTATAATATAATGGTTCATATTTATAATAATCATGGGTGTTTGGCTGGAATAACATCTGGCAAAGATTTTAGAGTGCATTATATACTGTACTACCAAATGAGTACACAAGAGTGTGTTGACCTTCTCTTCTCACTTTACTGACTACACAGACATGAAACAAAGGTACCAAACAGATTCAAGGAGATGGCTGTTCTCATTAACAATTTCTCTATGCGGTTATTATGATAAGGTCCTCAAAACATCAAAACAGCCCTGAACTTTGGTAAAGAAGTATTTAATGACACCTTTAAAACTGACTGTGGTAATAGTGAAACTAAACACAGATCAACTCAGAAGAACTATTTACCTGTAACCAGCACCGATATCAAACTCAGAAATACTTCTAAAATTTTTGGTTATTAGTAGAGAAACTGTTATCTAACAAATATAAAGGACAGGATAAGTAAAATATTTCATAAGCAGCATGAATCCACGCAGTATTTTAACTTGCTATGCTAGCTAGCGCAAAATTATCATAGAATGATTATCACATGGGGAATGATTTTGAGTATGGCAAGGATGAAATTTAAACGTAAGCATCACAGCAAGAAATAGTATTAAATGTAGTGTAACAGATGACTTAAAAATACAGAACAATTAAAAACAAAGTAACAAAAAAAAAAAAATGTTATTTGTCCTTGAAATATTGGACATTTTTTAATAGCTTTTGTACAGGGCTAAAAACTATCTTTATGAAGGTGCATGTAATATTATAATATTGCTCCAGTGTCACAGGTTTGACACCTGTTCTGTGTCAAATTTGCATGTTTTATCCATGTCTATGAAGTTTTTTTCCTACACATCTCAAAGACAAGAATATTACATTAATTAGCTGTTATAAATTTGAAAAATTCTGATGGGTCGGCAGCCTGTCTGGGGTCAGTTCCTGCCTTGTGCTTTATTCTACCAGTGGATAGGCTCTGATGTTACAACTACAAAAACTGGGTTAAATGAATGGATGATGTGAACTTTCCAGTGAGAATACACAAGAACACACAGGTTCAGAAAATTAATAATGTATCTTAGCCATTAACTTACATAGCATAAAATTATTATATGTTGCAGATATGCTGGTTGATGCTTACAACAAATCATATTTTACTGAAACAGACAAGCTCCTGTTGAAAGGTATCCCTGAAACAGGTTGCAAAGACTTTTTTCAGCAACTATGCAGATTCATTATATCAGATGCCCTAGCTTGTGTATAGTAAACTACATCATGGCTTTTAAACAGCTAAAAAGTGGCAGAGATATCAAGTTAGGTGAAATTGCATTATACCATGCATTCATTACTAACAATCTTGATACCCTTAATTTTCCATTAATGTGGCTGTGCAAATCCACCAGCCTTAAACAGTAACAGTAAAGTTAGTGCTATGATGAAAAATCGACTAATGGTTGAAGTACTCAAGGCCTGTTTATGTAAATACTCTTTTTTCCAAATTATGTTTGGCTATCTAAGGTTTTAATGATGGAGTTATATGTAATACTTCATTTTAGGTAAACATGCAGTGATGGTCTGCATTTTAAAAAGCAAGTCTAATTATCTTTGGTCTTCACTGCCCAGCTGGTAAATTAATTCAGCAGAAGTGATGCTATATGAACAGCCTGTTTAGTGGGATGGCACAGAAATGTGGGAGCTCAGGAAACTGTTTCACACTAACAGCTTCTCAGTATGGTACTAACATGGATCTCCAGAATACATATCAAAGTCATTTTAAACATTTTCTATTAATTCTGGCCGTAAAACAACTAATTATAGCCTTACATGTAACCTTTAGTAATTTCAAATAATTCTAAAGTGAAATTATTATCCGGCAAAACTAGATAACTGGTTTTGTTTTATATCTTTAACTTTAATAGTATTAAAATTTGTCACTTGAAATTGCTTGTTGAGGTCCAGTTTTTAAATACTTTATCACTGTTCTTCATGTAGTTTCCAATTTCTCTAGTAAATGGTTGTGAAAAACATGGAAAGAAAAGGGTAATAAAAAGAGATCAGAATAAGCTACAATGTATTAAAACTAACATAAAGATGATACACAACTCTTTGTGTCCGATTTTCAATGCAGTCTCTTTGCTTTTTGATAAACTCTTAAAGACATTAAAGCATAGACTCTTAAATGCTTCAAGATTACAAACAGCAGTACGAAACTGAGCATTGTTAAGCAACAGATGAACCCTTAGATTCCTACTGTTTGCTGTCTGTATAATTTGCTGATAGTCTGAGAAAATGTTCTGGTTCACTTAAACCTTCTTCTCACCAAAACCGGAATCACTAGTACAGCCATGCAGACTGTACTACTTTGTGCAAACATCTAAATGAACATGAGCAAACACAATATGCTACCACTATTTATGTACATTAACAGTATGCCCTCATATTACCTATATTTCTATTGTGCACTTAAAGGGTTCCATGGCTTGCTGAGGGTAAAACAGTATAAAACTGTAGGTTAAAGTCTAGGAGAAAACTAATCTGTGGCCAGCATGGTGTGAACCAATCATACCTAAAAAGTTCATGTTCATTCTGTTGTGTTCATTAAGGTGGGATTAAGAGATGGACATTATTTAGGAGTTTTGGAATTATTTTTTGAATAATGCAAATCTTTATTGAAATAAAATTTGTATATCTCAAAACTGCATATGCACACTCTAAATAAAAATGTACATAATCTGTACATATAAACACTATATAATAACATTTGTACATTGTATACATAATTTTACAGTTAAAAGTTAGTAAAATTTGTTGAATGAGCACATATTTACCTGTCTGTGTCAATCTTACTGGATGCATCTCTACCAGCAAAAAAAAAAATTATATATTTCCCAATAATCAAATTGAGTGTATATACAGTATAGCAATTTTTACTGATTTTGAAATTCTGTCACTCTTCTTTCTCAATTTGTGAATGAATCCTTCATTGATTATATAAGCTCCTTTTCTACTTACCTAAAATGATTACTTACTTAAATAAATAATTCACTTATTTATTTAATGCAACACTTTGAAACTCAGTATTACTGCACATTATACAGACTGATAATGTATTTGTTTTATTATTTTTTCCACAACAGTATTTAATTTTAAATCAGAAGTTTGAATAAACACACTTAATCAAAATTATACATTCATCAGAATGTGAAAGTATTGGTGTAAATTGAATATCTTTGAAATATAGGTACATTTCCAAAAATCCAAATATTAGAATATAAAAACAAGTTTTTCAAGAATTCTCCCCTCGTTCACAGTGCCTTCCGGGAACTAGACACCTTCAGAATTTTTCAACAACACCTTGTTGAACAATTTGAATACTCTTTTGTCATAGTTTTATTAAATACTATGAGAATGGTACTGAAGTATTATATGATTAACGCATAATGTACAGCACACAAATTCATAGCCCAAAATGGTTAACTGATTAAAATCAATGCAATACCAAACTGTGACTCATCAAAATCAGTAGGTTAGAGAAGCCCTGGGAATTCCCAGCTGACATGTACAGCTGTAATAGCTGTTTTAAGACAAAGAGAGAAAAAACAAAAGTTTTGGGAGACAATAAGGATACATTCACGATGCTGTGTATTTAAAACAAAAATAAAGTATGCTTGTAATGGAGGAACTAATGTATTACATACTTTCTCAAATCTACATACTTTTTATGTTTTGGTTTAATGGCTAGCTTTTAGTGCATTTTGTAGTACACTTTAATGCAACCACATTTAAAGCGTTTGAACATGAACATTTTCATTTCTTATGTTCCACTACAAAAGCATCTATTGTCTTCTTTTTATAAATGTGTGCTCTTTTTGTGATACAAATCTTAAATTAATTTACCTTGTTTTTAAACAATTTTAGCAGGTAAATTACTTGCATGTATTCCTTTTTTAAAATTGGACGAGATTTTGTTTTACCAAAAACACATTTTACTGAAGGTCAAAAAGGCTGGTAACAGCTTAAAACCCAGCAAAGAAGTGTCTCTAAATACCTCTGATTCAGCTTGCTTCATGTAAGACTCCTAAGGTGAGGTATTAGCAAAGCTTATTTATTTTCATTTCCGTGGCTTTTATTTTCTCGTTTCCCCTGTGGTAAAGCTGATTTCTGCCATGATTCCCTTCTTAATTTTAATACCCTTTTTACTCATCATACAGACATTAGAATTTTTTCTCTGAAATAATGGAGCTCCCGCACAGGAAGACAAGGCGACCACTGGGATGACGGTAAACTAGCTTCTTTCTTGCAATTAATTGGTGTATGGCCATGTGCATATATGATAACAGATTTTTTTTTTCAACAAGGAAAAGGGAGGTTAATTAATGTAAGAGCTGTGTTCGTTGAGATGCTGAATTTACTATGCCACCCCCCCATGCTGCCTTAAGAGCCTTGATTCCACAGTAATGACCTAGTTCTTCTAATGAGGAGCATTAACCCCTGGCTACAGTCGCCCAGGTCTTAATTGTCAACTGAAGCTGTAGCAGGAGAGTTTGCTGATCAGCAGGTATGTGGTACATTAACACGTGTCATCTCGGGTTCTAATAAATAAATCTGTCGCCTGGGAAACAGGAACCATCAGCTGTGTTGTCTTTTTCTCATCTTTTTTTTTTTTTTTTTTTTTTAGGGAAACTGTCATGCTGAGAGTGCACAGACAAGTAGAAATATAGCTAAATACAACAATAATTAGAAAATGCATATGCTTAAAACCTGAGAACTCATTAGAATATATTTTAAAGGAAAATACAGGATCCTTTCATTCAGTGATGTATGATTAAAAATTCCCCTTTATGTTACACCCAAGAGGTGTGTTTTAAAATTCAAACACTATTTACTATAAAGTACAATATAAAATAAATTAAATAATGAGATACTGCAATACTATCACCTAATTAAAGGGACACTTAAAAGAAAGAAAAAAAAAACACAATTAGCTCTAATTAGGAAAGTCCAAAAACCTAGATGCTGCTAATAGAAAATAAGAAATAGATGTCACTGGCAGAAAAGTTTTGCTGTCACCTTGAGAAACTAAGAAAAGTCTGAATTAACATACACACATAACAGTATAGTGATACAAATTCTATTAACATGGCACAGCAAACAACAGTTTCTATTAAGAGCTTGCAAATTAAGAAACATTTTACAGCTGCCTACATGCTTCATTTTCTGTCCATTCATCATTAAGAAATTATACAAGGAGGTTTTCAGCAATTCAAAATTATGTTCAACTAAAATGACCAACAATACAAAAAATACAGCAACACTTATGTTTGTTAAAGTTGAAGCATTTGCTTCAATAAAGAAAAAAGGATTAGTTAAAGAAAACTGTCGAAGATCACCTATGACTTTGAATTATTATTTAAATAAAACCAATAAATATTAACAAAATGAGGTAACACATCAATAATACATGATGCACTTTTATTCATCGGTTGTGTCTTAAATGCAAGTAAATATAACAAAAAAATAATGTAAGTTATATGTAAATCTATCATTTAACTGGTTTATGCTCAAATTTTGGTACTTTTCACTCTTGCATTCACCTCTTTAAGACTGAATATATACACATGAGGTGTCTTAAATTATTTTAAATCTATAACTTGTTTAAAAAAGAATCCTAAAAGATATCATAGTAGATTTTAAATATTCTCTTGTAGCTAATCATTTTTTTTTTAAATTTCACCTCTCCGCACAATACCACCACCATCATCATCGTTCATCATATAGGACCTTACAGCTCTGCTACAATATTACCAATCATTTATCTGTTGTCAGCACAGGTTACAAACTGTAATCCTTGACTGGCTCAGAATTAGAATGTCTTTGATGTCCTCACATGAGTTTTTTTCTTCCTTTTGCCCGAAGGCTTCACCAATGCTCGGCAGCTCAGTGTTTATTCCTCGTAATCTTCCTCTCATCTTCAGGCTAGCAGTGACAGATGGTTATAGGCACACAATAGTATTAAGAGTTTGATTTTTTTTTATGCTCCTGCTCTCTGTACAACAAATAGCTATCAGATGCGGGCCAGAGAGTCTACACGGATCATATAGGTAGTAACAAATAAATATTTTGTCTGGTTGGTTGTTTTCTGTCATTTTCTCTGCTAAAATAGCATCCACTCCAGAGTAAACTGCATTAACCTTACTGACTGTTATTAAAGCCAAAAAGGACTGGATCGCTGTCATCTCAGTTTTATAGACACAATGCTGAATTCCTAGAAAGAATTCTTTTGTCTTTTTAATATTTAAATTAAACAGTAGAAAGTGAAGGACATAAAAATAATTGAAATGAAGAAATGGATCCAAAAATGATGTCAGGTTCAACAGTAACACCTTCCTTTAAGGAGTCACAAAAATAGATGACTGCACATTCTGCCTTTCAGAATTTACCACACTTTTTTGACAAGACAAAGAGTAACAGATTTCTAATATGTTACACCACATTATACTACACATCAATAATGTTTTGGTATATTTTTGCTAAAGTTGATCCTGTTTGTCATGTATCGCTTAAAAGAAAAGTATCATTTACATATGCTTACACTGAAATCCATCCATCCAACATTTTTCAAGTGCATTTCAGACAAGTCAGGGTGATGGAATGCTATAGCTTCACTTCTTAAACAATGAATATCATAAGGAAACTCAAAAAGGACTCCATCTATATTTAAATGGATCATTGACAGAGCTTATTTTACACATATGATCAGCTTTTGTAGCATTATTTTCTTCAGTGTATCTTTCCTTGTTCAGCAATCATTTCATAATTGTAAGTATTTTCATGTCAAACACATAAAGGTAAAGTTTTGTGTTGATGTAAAGTTGATGTATTAGTTAATAAAAATATATTTCTCTTAAAACAGTTAAACTGTTGTCTGCACTCTTACACTACGTCCATGCTATTACATTTTCATTTAAGAATGCACACATTAGTCTCTATTTTAGCCACATTACCCCAGTGATTGAAAGCGTAGACTATAATCACAGTCTGAATTAGTGTGTACTAATTACATGGCTATCCCTGATTGGTCATCCTTCACAGAAGAAAACAACATTCCAACATGGTATACACAGAGGAGTTTCTTTCCGTAACTCTTGATGCGTTGCTTACATGTATGCATCTAAATTTTTGTTTTGCGTTGTCTCCATTGTTACACCCCACGTATTTACACAAGCTGCAAGTGAATGTCTAGAAAGGCGGAAAGTTCCCTTTCCTGTTTTGGCCAATGTGACATGCTCAGTGTAAGTGAATGGCTACGTTATATGTGTGTTTGGCCATTTCAGTGTGGGTAGTGATACTTTCATTATTGATGTGAAAACCCTAGTGTGGATGGAAATTGCTTTTGTTTGAAAATGCTGTTTTTAAATAAAAACACAGTAGTGTGGAAGACAGTAATACTTGTAAAAAATTTGACTCAAAGGAACAGAATGATCAGATGCCCGAGCCACTGCTCCTCCACATCAAGAGAAGTCAGATGAGGTGGCTCAGGCATCTGATCAGGATGCCTCCCTGGTGAGGTGTTCCAGGCACATCTAACCGAGAGGAGGCCCCGGGGAAGACCCAGGACACGCTGGAGGGACTATATGTCTCGGCTGGACTGGGAATGCCTCGGGATTCCCCTTGAAGAGCTAGTAGAAGTGGCCGGGGAGAGGGAAGTCTGGGCATCTCTGCTCAAGCTGCTGCCCCTGCGACCCGATCTCGGATAAGCGGAAGAGGATGGATGGATGGACAGAATGTTAATAATGTGGTTGGAAATTTCTAGAACAATACAAGCTGTCCAAACAGAGTCCTCTTCATGCATTCTATGGCACAGAAAGCTTTAAACTTACATATTGTAATATTTCTTTCTATTTGCAGGATAGAGAAAATGAGCTATTGAAAGAATCCTGAATTTGCACACTGTTTAATATATATTATACAGTATATACTGCTCAAACAAATTAAAGGAACACATTTTAAATTAGAGTATAGCATCAAGTCAATGAAACATCTGGGATATTAAACTGGTCAGTTAAGTAGCAGAGAGAGTTCCAACTTCCCGTGTAGGTAGAAGGCTGACCCCATCTTCACGAAATTTGGTAGGTGGCTTCCCTGCGCTAAACGAAACCGATGTACATACTTATTTCGATGGTATGACGCCACTGTCGGCCGCCATATTGAACTTTCCAATGTCACTAATTCTCCAACTTCCCGTGTAGGTAGAAGGCTGAAATTTGGCAGGCTCATCCCTTACAGCTTACTTACAAAAGCTAAGCAGGTTTCATTTCGAAATTCTACGTGTAACGGTTGACAACGTCCGCCATGTTGAGCTTTCTCATTCATGGCCCCATCTTCACGAAATTTGGTAGGCAGCTTCCCTGCGCTAACCGAAAGCAATGTACGTACTTATTTCGGTGGTATGACGCCACTGTCAGCCGCCATATTGAAGTTTCCAATGTCACTAATTCTCCAACTCCCCATGTAGGTAGAAGGATGAAATTTGGCAGGCTCATTCCTTACAGATTACTTACAAAAGTTAAGCAGGTTTCATTTCGAAATTCTACGTGTAACGGTCATAACGGTCGACAACGTCCGCAAAGTTTAACTTTTTTATTTATGGCCCCATCTTCACGAAATTTGGTAGGCGGCTTTCCTGCGCTAACCGAAACCAATGTACGTACTTATTTCGGTGGTATGATGCCACTGTCGGCCGCCATATTGAACTTTTCAATGGTCTTTGTTACTTATGGGCCCATCTTCAAGAAATTTGGTACGCGGGCTCCCAACGCTAACTGAATCCTACTTACGTACATATATACCTCCATAGCCTGCAGCTCGGTCACCGTGGTCCCCCATCCCAACGCCTTCCACGTTGTTGGCTGCCTGCCTATATAAGGCCATCCGTCACTCCAGTCTCTACATTCCCTTCCATGCTTCGCCACGGGATTCACATCTCCTTACTGATAACTACAGCCTTTTTATTTAATCCACGGCTTCTCCACTGTTTTATTGTTCATTTATTACGATTATAGTTATTGTGTAGGTATTTTAGACTTACTTTACATTGTTCAGGTACCCATTTCCTTTATCATTCCAACTGTACCCCCATTAACATGTCTATCGAGGTGATCACCATCGATCAAAGAACTATCACTTACCGAGTGGTTTCCATGCCCAGAGATGGCACCTACCTTTTCCATTTTCTTTGTTACATATTGCGCGGCCATATAATACTGTCGTAATTGAAACAAACCATGAAACTCAAACCGATTATAACAGCAGCAATCCAAGCTGTGAGATTTGAAACAAGATTACTGTTCACATGGCCAACTATACGTTGCATGCTCAAGAGTAAGCTCAGCGCACAGCTTGGTCATATTACAACCGGAGGGCCGAACTCACAATGTGGTATACAAAGAGATCCTTAACAAATAAGTATTAGTATATTTTCCCTCAGTTTAAAAAGGTTTAATTTTCTTCTTAATAAAAATTTTAAGGCAGTACTTCGCCGCTGCGAAGCACGGGTATTTTGCTAGTTTATAATATTTCTTGTAGAAAGTTTTCTGTAATCTTCTCCTTTCCTGAAAGAGTATTTATAAAAATCTATCTTCCAGAAATCCCAACTATCAGCACATTTGTACATCATGTCTCACAAATGTGAAAGGAGAAATAATTCCAAGAATGTAGATTTGTCTCCGTCTTTTGGTCCTGTGTTTCTTACTTTCTTGCCTTGATCCACTCTATATTGTAATATATACTATATTCCCTTCTCTTCTCATATTCTTCCTTCTTCTAGACCTCTCCACTTTTGGTCTTGCCCTACATTTTTCTCCCTAGACAATATTGCTGCTATGACTGTTCTGGACTCTCACTGGAAAGTCCCTATCTTTCTTTCTTTTGATTTCTCGAAATCCTCTTTTTCATTTTGATCCTACTTATACATAGTAGATTAATTAGTCATCCAGCCTCAATATTGAGAAATTGATGTTATACACTAAACTAGTGGGCAAATGAATGGTTGGTGATCAGTGAAGCAGAGGGCTCTGTCTACTAGTGTTTAATTTCTTTCCCCTTATTTTCCATTTATTTTTAACAGATTGGATGTGGGTGCTCTAATTCTCTATTGATATTTTCACAAGGCAGGGCTTGGGAGGTTGTCTTACACTTATATTTTTAAGCTATTATAGTGGTTCCTTTTGGGTGCCACCTACTTTAATAAAGGTTTGATCACAAAAAAGACAATGTGTTCTGTAATCCATACATAGTAAACAGTAAGACGACTTGCAGGTCAGTTCAGGAGCTTGTCTGAGGCATCAGGATTAAAGACCTCTCAATAGTCTATTGTAGCACATTTCACTTTTCATGTTTATAGTCACACTAATCTGTCTTTGTCATTTCACAATGCATAAAATACAAAGAAAATTAGAAGTCGCTCATCTTTGAATTACTAGCTAACTTAGTAAGCTGTGCTTTTGATTTCTCTCATAACTGCTTTCTAATCACTTTACCCTTTCATCCTTTTACCTGCTATATCATGGACTGAGCTTTCCCAACTTTTCTTCTACTTGCATAGCTTATTGGTTAACCCCAAGTTAGCAAGAACATGGCTCAACACTTCAAATGTTGTGGTTTTTAATGAACAACACCTAACTTTTTATTTTGCAAATGCATGATGACACATCCTTTCCTAAATATATCACTGTCAGGGTGCCTGGCTGTTTACTGAGAATACCTTATGGGGTACTGGGGACTTGATTTTAAAGGACAGTTTTCCTTGCCTAGGAGTTTTAACCTCAGTTTTAATGGAATAATTTATTTGGTTGATTTCAACCTCCACTACCACTTCTTTTTATTATATTTACAGTATTTATGGAACCTTTGACACACTGCAGTTTGTTTTGAACACTGTTTTGTTTGGATTGTTTTAATAAACATACCAACCCCTTGCTATGTGTGTGTCCTCATTTGCTAAGCTAATCTCTCGGGTACATTATCGTCAGTAGCAGGTTCAAGA
>NC_053159.1:144416145-144428645 GCF_016835505.1 Polypterus senegalus | reverse complement strand
AATGAGACACACGGGTTCAGTAAACATATACTCAGCCTCCCATCGGTTTTAAAGGCTCTATTTTCAGAATCAACTTTTCTCTTCAGCATCGTGTGAGCTAGCCGCAATAACTTGCAGCATCTTAAGGTAGACTTGATTAACGCGGTAACTGTTCGGCAAGGCAGCTGAAGCGCTGCATTATGGGATCTGTAGTTTATTGTGTTACCAGCGCTTCATATACCGGGCTTTAATAACAATAATACAGTATATAAAATGATCTCGGGCGGATATAATTACGCCGGGCGGATGTGGCCCTGCGCCCTTGAGTTTGACACATATGGACTAAATAGAACTTGAAAAGATATATTTTTCAAATGTGATCGCGCAATTCAGATAGAGTTGACGCAAGACTACAGCCTGCATGCCTCAATAAGTCATCCTCCCCTGCCCTTACTTTTTTACCGTTCATCTAATGAATACACTGAGTATGGCTTTACCAAAACAATCACTGATGGCGAATAAAGTATCCATTATTCGAGTATGTAGATCGGGTTATATATATATACATATATATATACCCGCGTATCGCAGCGAGAAGTAGTGTGTTAAAAAGCTAGAAAAGAAAAGGGAACATTTTAAAAATAACGTAACATGACTGTCAATATACAGTATTTGTTTTGTGAGTGTTACTGAGTGTTGCTGTCATCAAGGATTTGATTATCATTATTTCTTTCAATCAGGTTCGTGATTTGTAGGATGTGTTGTGTTCAAGTTACATTCCGTGTTTGTCAATCGTTGTAAAGATGACAGGTTTCATTCATCGATTCGTTTCTTACTGCATCAATAAACAGCTCGTCTTCTTCTTTATCTGAGACCTGACACACTGCATGCACGGGTTTTTTTTACACTGTCTTCCTTTAGCGGGACATTGACTTTTTCCAACGTGTGCTTTGTTTCCGCAGTAGTTGGATTTATGAATATGCTTGTATGTATGAGGCGCTTCATATTTTTGCTGCCTTTTCAATTGTGTAATTCGGTTTTGTTCAGCTCTTTGGAACTGTTGCTTTTATCTGTGCACTGTGTCAGTTCACGTGAGCCACTCGGTGTACATGCATCGAAGGTTCCCAGCTGTGCTGGTGCCATCTCGTGCTATGTCCATGGCTGTATTTAATGTTACCTTAGTCCTGGCACTTAAAACTTTCTCTCAGTTTAGCTGAGTTTGTGTCAAACACCACCCTGACCATCTCATCTTCCTCTCCATAAGCACAGTCCTTCACCCGTGAATATTTACCCGTGGCAGTTTGCTATTGGATTGCCGCTGACGGACGGCCTTATATGGGCAGGCACTAAATTACAAGCGCCAGCGCAGCCTGTCTATGAACTTAATTTAAAGTGTAGGTTTACATCGTGCTTTGTTTCAAGTAGCAGAACTCATGAATATGGTTGTATATGTCACTCGCTTTCGCTTCTTATTGTTTCGCTGCCTTCTCAATTATATAATGCATGTTTTCTTCAGCGCTTTTTAAAGGTCTTCCTGGTTTTCTATGTACTGCGTGATTACGTGGGGGCGTGATGATGTCACACTAAACTCCCCACGGCGTTGAAGCTCATCTCCATTACAGTAAATGGAGAAAACTGCTTCCAGTTATGACCATTACGCGTAGAATTTCGATATAAAACCTGCCCAACTTTTGTAAGGAAGCTGTAAGGAATGAACCTGCCAAATTTCAGCCTTCCACCCACACGGGAAGTTGGAGAATTAGTAGTGAGTGAGTGAGTGAGTGAGTGAGTGAGTGAGGGCTTTGCCTTTTATTAGTATAGATATATATATATATATATATATATATTTACACACACACACATAAACATATATATATACATATCTATACATATACACATATATACATACATATATATATTGTCACACACGTGTGCATGGGAAGCAGCTGAAGGGCTTAGGAAATACTGTTTATACATCTGCCCAGGGGGGGGCGGGGTACGCTGACGCTCTTTCTGAGTTCTCTGCAGGTCTTACCGGAAATCCCACCAGGAGCCGCCATTTCCAGGAAGGACACATCACTTCCGGTTCCGCCCCAAGAATGAGGTCACTTCGGTTCCGCCCCAAGGATGATGTCACTTCCAGTTCCGGCCCAGAGGACGACATCATTTCCGCCCTCTGTGCTATAAAGCTCACTGCCCTTTGCTTAGGCAGGCAGTTCTGTTTTGGACTCTGTTGTGTAACAACTGTTTAAATGCCTCAAAGACTTTTGCAGCCGGAAACCAATTAAGCGGGTGGCTGCCCCAAACCTTTCTACGTCTCTGGTCTCCTCTTGTTACAGTGGCGTAGTCGGCAGGATGGTGTCCCGATGAACCGGGACACGAACTTCATGGAACCAGGTGGGTGAGTACGGGGCGAGTTTCAGGGCAGGGAGTGCCGAGGGTCAGGAAGGACGCGGTGCAGGCTCTGCTCCATGAGCATAACCCGGGTGACCACCCATCTCGTGGAGAAGGTAGGGGACCCACAGGCGTGGGCTGGCTTCTGGGGAACACACCGAGTGGCTCAGTATGCTCTCCTTGGCAGGAAAGCCGAGCTGCCCATCGGGACCAAGGTCCCTGTTAGCGATGGGTTGTCCCCAGGCGGCAGGTGAAGAAATAATAAACTGGGAGTTTAACCCAAGCAAAGGGCTGTCAGAGCAGGCTATGGCTCTCTGGCAACAGGTGGGTGAGTGGCTACGGCCATTGAGTTGACCCCTACAAATAGTGCAGCAAGTGGCCTGTTTTTGCTGCTAAAAGCTACCCCAGGAATTTGCCCAGCCGGCCTGGGGCGAATTCCATTCTATGGACGAGCTGCTACAGCCTTGCAAACCCAGAGGCCGGCTGTGAAACCTGGGAGGGCAGAACAGCCGCTCTGTGGACTACCGGGAGCTATGTCCTACTAAAGCAGTCCCTTCCACGCAATCCAGAGCCTGTTCGAAGTCGCGGGCCGTCTGGCTTGCGACCTGTCGAGGAACAAAGGCGGACCGTAGGGGACAATGGCGGGGTTGTTTGTGTGCCCTTAGCAATCCCTGGCGGATAAACATACGGGGAGCTTCTTATTAATGGACATAAATAACAGCGCTGTTCGATTCCGGCAGTAGCGTGTCTGTCGTTGCTCGCCGTTTTATTCTACCGCAACAGTGGATTAAAAGAAGACCAGTCTAAAATGTATACGGAGATATCCGCATACAATACCGCCCGGTGTTACGTATGTCTCGGAGGAACCCCGACAGCTTACCGTGGCGGTGCATCCGGATCCTCCGTTTCCGTAATCCTCGGGCGAGACTGGTCTGATAGTAACGGTAGTTTAGAAAGCATTCCCGAAAAACTTATGGCCTCGTTATAGATGACAACGATTCATCTCAAGCTGCTTCCACACGTGTAATCAGCCGACAGGGAGTGGGGCGGTAGGCCAAGAGAGTGCGAAACACTCCCGGACCGTCGCGGGCTACTACGTCATCCACTAAGCGCCCGGCAGCGAGGAGGAATCTCCGCCCCTTGAGGTCAGACCGGACCGCTCTCTGAGTTGCACTTTCAGTTTAGAGGGCGGCTTCTTTCAAGAGAACAGTGGAATGGCGACTCTCTGAAACACATAAAGAATGCAGTGGTTCTCGTTAGCGCCAACGCGCATTTGCCCATGCCACAGGGACCTCACTTTGTCGTTGATAATGATTTGTTGTATCGGGTCGCTGAACATGAGGGAAGGTCGGAAGTTGTTGCTAATCCAGCGGACCTACGGCGGCAGGTTTGCGAGTTAGCACACTCCCACCTTCTTGGAGGCCATCTCGGCTCCGATAAAACATTAGAGCGAATTAAGCTCCGTTTTCTGGCCGGGATTAATGAGGAGGTTAGCGCTTTTGCATTTCCTGTCCGGAATGTCAACTGCGGCAAATTCCTAGGAGGACCGTGCTCCTCTGATTCCCCTTCCCCTTATTGGCGTTCCCTTTGATAGGATTGGGGTTGACATAGTAGGACCCTAGAACCCTCAGCCGAGGATATAAATATATACTCGTCCTCGTGGATTATGCTACCCGATTCCCTGAAGCCGTTCCGTTGCGGCTACCACAAAAATATTGCACGGAACTAGTAGGAGTCTTTTCAGTAGGCATTCCTAGAAGTCCTGACGGACCAAGGGCGCCTTTTACCTCGGAAGCGTTCAAGGAGACTGCCAAGTTACTGAAAATAAAGCATTTAAAGACCTCGGTGTATCATCCTCAAACCGATGGCCTAGTGGAGAGATTTAATCAAACTCTCAAGCAAATGCTACGTAAGGTAGTCAGCAAGGATGGGAGGATTGGGACCAACTCCTCCCCTTGTCCTCTTTGCATATCGGAAGTTCCTCAAGCCTCTACGGGGTTCTCTCCATTTGAATTACTGACGGAAGACAACCCGGGGTTTATTGGATATTTTAAAGAGGGCTGGGAAGGGGAGGCACAGCCCTCCACTAATATTTTGGAATATATCGCCCAATTGCGCGTAGATTTGATGCAATAAGACCGATTCTAAAAGTCATATAGAGGAGGCGCAATCAGCACAGGCCGCCTTTATGACCGTGGCACGACTCTCCGGGAGTTCCAACGGGGATCGCGTCATGGTATTGGTACCAACTTCTCACTCTAAACTGCTCGCCATTGGCTAGGCCCCTCTGAAATTAAGGAAAGGAAGGGATTGGTTGACTATTTGGTGAAACAGCCCAATCGCCGACCAGCTGGCGAATATATCATGTAAACCTGCTGAAACCGTGGAAGGAGAGGGATCGATCCCTCCTCCGGACAGCCCTGCTCTCTTCGCTGAAGTAAGTTCCCTTAATTTCGCGAGCAGCTATCCCCAGGCAGAAACAAGAGCTCGAAGCAGCTATCCGCTCTGTCCCCGAGGTGGTAAGTGAAAAACCCGGTCGGACCTCTCTGATTGCGCATGACATATTGACTGACCCGGGGGTGATCGTCCGTGGCGACCCTACAGACTCCGGAGGCAAAGAAAGTAGAAGTGGAACTGGAAATCAAGCGAATGCTGGCACTAGGAGTAATCGAGGAAAGTAGTAGTCCCTGGTCCAGTCCCATCGTCTTGATTGCTAAGCCTGACGGCAGTTGGAGGTTTTGCAATGACTTCCGTCGGCTTAACCAAGTTTCCATTGATGCTTATCCCATGCCTCGCGTGGATGACCTCCTCGAGACTGGGACCAGCCAAATTCTTGACTACACTTGACATGACAAAGGGGTACTGGCAGGTTCCTTTAGCGGAGTCGCGAAGGAAAAACGCGTTTAGCACTCCTAGCGGACACTGGCAGTATCGTGTCCTTCCATTGGGTTACACGGGCCTGCGACTTTTCAGCGTCTGGTGGACAAAGTGCTCCGGCCCCATAACTTCGTTCTGTGCTGCCTATCTGGATGGCGTGTCATCTATTCCAGCACCTGGAAGGAACACATACAGCAGGTCACAGCAGTATTACGGACACTGGGAGAGGCGGGCTCGAATCAACCCCAAGAAATGTTTCTTTGGATTGAGGAAGCCAAATATTTGGGGCTACCTAGGGGGCGGGGGTACTGGGAGGCCACAGTGTTCCAAGTTGCAAGCCATAATGGCCTGGCCCCGTCCGCAAACCAAGCGGCAAGTCCAATCCTTTCTCGGTTTGGCGGGTACTACCGCCGGTTTGTGCCTCGCTTCTCCGAGAGCGGCCCTTGACCGACTTGACAAAGAAAAGAGCTCCTAATACGGTGGTATGGTCTGATAAAGCGGAAGCTGCATTCAGTGACTTAAAAAGGGCTCTGACTTCAGCACCAATCTTGATCTCCCCTAACTTCTCTCTCCTTTTATCCTCCAGGCGGACGCGGACACAGGCTTGGGTGCCGTGTTCAAAGCGTCGGCGGTGTTGAACACCCGTTATGTACCTGAGCGGAAACTGTTGGACAGGGAGACCAGGTACGCGGCGGTGGAGAAAGAGGCTCTGGCGATCAAATGGGCGGTAACTCAGCTGCGGTACTACCTCTTGGGTCGCGTGTTCACTCTGGTGACGGATCATGCACCTCTGAAGTGGATGGCCCTTCACAGGGAGTCGAATCCACGGGTCACGAGGTGGTTTCTTGACCTGCAGCAGTACAAGTATACGCTCGTTCATCGACAGGGGTCTCTTCATGCCAACGCCGATGCCCTCTCCCGGGCCCACGACCTCTCGGTGCAGGTCGCCCGACCCGGCGGGTCTGGGCTGAGGGGAGTCTTGTCACACTGCGTGTGCATGGGAAGCAGCTGAAGGGCTTAGGAAATACTGTTTATACATCTGCCCAGGGGGGGTGCACTGGCGCTCTTTCTGAGTTCTCTGCAGGTCTTACCGGAAATCCCACCAGGAGCCGCCATTTCCAGGAAGGACACATCACTTCGGTTCCGGCCCCAAGAATGAGGTCACTTCGGTTCCGGCCCCAAGGATGATGTCACTTCCAGTTCGGCCCAGAGGGCGACATCATTTCCGCCCTCTGTGCTATAAAGCTCACTGCCTTTGCTTAGGCAGGCAGTTCTGTTTTGGACTCTGTTGTGTAACAACTGTTTAAATGCCTCAAAGACTTTTGCAGCCGGGAAACCGAATTAAACGGGTGGCTGCCCCAAACCTTTCTACGTCTCTGGTCTCCTCTTGTTACAATATCTACATATATACACATACATATACATACACACATACATACATACACACACAAATACATATATATATACATACACACACACATATATAAACATATATATACATATACATACATATCTACATATATACACACACAGCTATTTCGGATCAGTGCAATACGCTGCTTGTTAAAATGGATAACTCCCGCTCTTACGTGCAAGTCTGCGTGGATATTATGAACTATCGTATTTGTTCAAGTTCTATTTAAATTTTAAATAGAAGGAATTTTTATTTAGTCGACAGAAATATCTTTGGTAGGAATGGTAAAAACAGACAGGAATATTATTCCTGAATAAATCAACTCAAACCTTAAACAACTTATAATATTTTGCTCTCCATAAAAATATATCCTGTCTAAATTATACAAGTTAGAAATAAAGTAAACATTAAAAGAACAAACATTCAAATTTCTTTACTCTTATGTAATTTTATATAAAAAATAAACTTAGATTTTAAATATCCCAAAAGATTTTGCTCTCCATAAAAATATATCCTGTCAAAATTATACAAATTCAAATATGAACATGCTGCATAACAAAACCTGGAAATATAAATAAAATGTGTTCCTTTCAGCAATAACAAATCAAATCATTCAGTTGTCTTTGCTCATATGTCATTTTAGAGCTGGACGCCTGGCATCTTTTTGGCAACAAGTTTGTTTATGTTTGGTGTGAGGTTCTGTGTTGTGGAGATTCTCAGGATGGATTGCAGGTGCTCATCAGTGAGGCGACTCCTGTGTGCTGTTTTGTTAGTCTTTATCACTGAGAAGAGCTTCTCACACAGATATGTGCTACCAAACATGCACAAGGTTTGAGCCACATGTAGACGGACTTTTTTTGTTCTTCAAAGTCACCAAAGCGTCGTGCAAACTCAGTGCGCGCTCAGTTTATCAGCAAAGTGCGTATTTGGGAACACCGTAGTGACGACTTGGTTTAACATTACTTGGCAACAGGGAAAGTGGGGCAAAGTGCACTGGTGCATTTGTGTCTCCCATAAAAGCAGCTTCACTTGAAATCACTTTGTGATTGTGCACGGGTAAAAACGTCCGCTGAAGTGTCAGATTCTTATTTAATTCTTCTGCTTTCTGTATCTTCTACATTGCATTCAGGTTACCCTGATGTTTTGTCTCATAGTGCCGTCTTAGATTAAATTCTGTAATTACAGCCACATTAGCTCCACAAATGAGACACACGGGTTCAGTAAACATATACTCAGCCTCCCATCGGTTTTAAAGGCTCTATTTTCAGAATCAACTTTTCTCTCCAGCATGGTGTGAGCTAGCCGCAATAACTTGCAGCATCATAAGCTAGACTTGATTAACGCGGTAAGTGTTCGGCAAGGCAGCTGAAGCGCTGCATTATGGGATCTGTAGTTTATTGTGTTACCAGCGCTTCATATACCTGGGCCATTAATAACAATAATACAGTATATAAAATGATCTGCGGGCGGATATAATTACGCCCGGGCGGATGTGGCCCGTGGCCCTTGAGTTTGACAAATATGGACTAAATAGAACTTGAAAAGATATATTTTTGAAATGTGATCGCAATTCAGATAGAGTTGACGCCAAGACTACAGCCTGCATCCTCCCCTTGCTCTTACTTTTTTACCGTTCATCTAATGAATACACTGAGTATGGCTTTACCAAAACAATCATTGATGGCGAATAAAGTATCCATTATTCGAGTATGTAGATCGGGATATATATATACATATATATATACCAGCGTATCGCAGCGAGAAGTAGTGTGTTAAAAAGCTAGAAAAGAAAAGGGAACATTTTAAAATAGCGTAACATGACTGTCAATATACAGTATTTGTTTTGTGAGTGTTACTGAGTGTTGCTGTCATCAAGGATTTGATTATCATTATTTCTTTCAATCAGGCTCGTATTTGTAGGATGTGTTGTGTTCAAGTTACATTCCGTGTTTGTCAATCGTTGTAAAGATGACAGGTTTCTTTCATCGATTCGTTTCTTACTGCATCAATAAACAGCTCGTCTTCTTCTTTATCTGAGACCTGACACACTGCATGCACGGGTTTTTTTTTACACTGTCTTCCTTTAGCAGGACATTGACTTTTCCAACGTGTGCTTTGTTTCGCAGTAGCTGGATTTATGAATATGCTTATCAGGCGCTTCATATTTTTGCTGCCTTTTCAATTGTGTAATTGGTTTTGTTCAGCGCTCTTTGGAACTGTTTCCTTTTATCTGTGCACTGCGTCAGTTCACGTGAGCCGCTCAGTGTACCGCTGGTGCCATCTCGTGCTATGTCCGTGGCTGTATTTAATGTTACCTTAGTCCTGGCACTTAAAACTTTCTCTCGCAGTTTCGCTGAGTTTGTGTCAAACACCACCCTGACCATCTCATCTTCCTCTCATAAACACAGTCCTTCACCCGTGAATATTTAGTGGAGTTTGCTATTGGATTGCCGCTGACGGACGGCCTTATATGGGCAGGCACTAAATTACAAATGCCAGCGCAGCCTGTCTATGAACTTAATTTAAAGTGTAGGTTTACATCGTGCTTTGTTTCAAGTAGCAGAACTCATGAACATGGTTGTATATGTCACTCACCGCTTCTTATTGTTTCGCTGCCTTCTCAATTATATAATGCATGTTTTCTTCAGCGCTTTTTGGAGGTCTTCCTTGTTTTCTATGTACTGCGTGATTACGTGGGAGGCGTGATGATGTCACACGAAACTCCGCCCCAACGGCGTTCAAACTCATCTCCATTACAGTAAATGGAGAAAAACAGCTTCCAGTTATGACCATTACGCGTAGAATTTCGATATAAAACCTGCCCAACTTTTGTAAGGAAGCTGTAAGGAATGAACCTGCCAAATTTCAGCCTTCCACCCACACGGGAAGTTGGAGAATTAGTGATGAGTGAGTGAGCGAGTGAGTGAGTGAGTATTTGAGTATGGTGGTATTTTGCTAGTACGTATATACATACATACATATATATATATATATATATATATATATATATATATATATATATATATATATGTATATATATATGTATATGTATATATATATATATATATATATATATATATATATATATATATATATATATATATATATACTATATACAGAATACCAAGGCTTCAGATGGAGAAGTAGTGTTAAAAAGTTATGAAAAGAAAAGGAAACATTTTAAAAATAACGTAAGATGATTGTTAATGTAATTGTTTTGTCACTGATATGAGTTTTGCTGTCATATATATAGACACAGACACACACACATACACAACACACACATACATATATACAGTATATATACATATATATTCATATATAAACATATATATTTAAATATATATACATATACACATATATACATATGCATATATAGCAAAATACCCGCGCATTGCAGCAGAGAAGTAGTGTGTTAAAGAAGTAATGAAAAAGAAAAGGAAACATTTTAATAATAATAATGTAACATGATTGACAATGTAATTGTTTTGTCATTGTCATGAGTGTTGCTGGCATATATATATACTGTATATATATATACATATACATATATATATACATATATATATATATATATATATATATATATACACACACACACATATATACAGACACACATTTACATACACCTATATCTATCTATCTATCTATATATCTGTATCTATACATATCTCCTTTGGGGTGCGAGGAGCTGTTGCTGGGGGTGCCAGAATCCACTGAGGAAGAAAAATTTAAAACATTATTTGTACAAAATTTTAATTTATCTATCCATTCTTAAATAATTAAATGGGCAGGCTATTTCGTATCAGTGCAATATGCTGCTTGTTAAAACGGATGACTCGTAATCTTCGTGCACTTAGTGCTGCGTGGGTATTATGAACTATCGTATTTGTTCAAGTTCTATTTAAATTTTAAATATAAGTAATTTTTATTTGGTCGACAGAAATATGTTTAGTAGGAATGAAAGTTAAATTTAATCATCATTGCATAAATTTTTCTTCACCATAGAAATTTAAAACTAAATCCAACTTCCATTCCTACCAAAGATATTTCTGGCGACTAAATAGAACCTACTGTAGTATATCCAAATTCGAGCTATTGAGCTGTCGCCTGCTGCCTGCTCGTCACCTCGCAGCTCTTACTTTTTCCGTTCATTTAATCTTGGCTAGTCGGAAATATTATAACATGGAAGGAGGATTACACCAGTATGGCTTTACCAAAACAATCATTGATGTCGAATAAAGTATCTATGATTCCTAAAGCTTAAATTGGTGATCTGGTTTTCTGCGTTAACCTCATATTTTTTCATACTACTTCCTAAACAGGGGTTGCGAGAGTAAAATGAATCATTAAGTGCTGATATATATATATATTGAGTATATTGAAATAGTTTTACTATCAAATAATGCAAACAGTACAGCGCACGTGCTTCGCCCTAATTCTGGGATCATCAGGCAGTACACACGCACTGCACCCACTCTCGCGAATCGAACCGAAGACGTCAGCGCTAAAGGTGAAGCCTCATGTTGCGCTATGGTGTGTGGGTCGTTTATTTGACAGTATTGTAGATCGGGGTGTATATATATATATATATATATATATATATATATATATATATATATATATATAACTTTAGAGAATGCAACGTATAGTTTTGTCCAGGAGGAAAGCAATGTTGCCTCAAATCAATGGCAACCTTTTGCAGGGTCTGTCCCTGAGACTTATTACTTGTCATCGCGAAGCAGAGCCTTACTGGAAATTTGAGGCATTTCAATTCAAATGGGAGATCAGAGGGTATAACGGTGATGCCAGCAATACATTCAGAGTGTGGCTCTGCTTTTCTGTGTAGCTGCCTTCACACAGCCTCTCCGCTGCTTTATAAACGAACGCCATAGAAAGCCATTACCTTGTAAATTGTGTAATGCGTTTTTTGAACAGGTTTGATGCATGGAAGTGATCACTTGTACTGCGTTCAATAAGTTCTCGTGAGCTGCCATCTTGTGTGATGTTGCGATGTCTACGGCTTAATTTAATGTTATCTAAGACCCGGTACTTAAAAGTTTCTGGCTGAACTCCGGTTGTAATATGACGAAGCTGCGCAAGCTCACTTTTAAGAATGCAAGTATAGTTGTCCAGGAGAAAAGCAATCTTGCCTGAAATCAATGGCATCGTTTTGTAGGGTCTGTCCTTGAGACTTATTACTTGTCATCGCGCAGCTGAGCCTTACTGGAAATTGGAGGTATCTGAATTGAAATGGGAGATTAGAGGGTATAAAGGGGGCGCGAGGAATACATTGAGTGTGGAGAAACACTAGAGACAGCGTGTGTATTAACTTGTGGATTTTTCTGTGAGTATTTGGTGGGAGTGTGATGAAGTTGCTTCGGAAGACGCCGTTAGCCGCGGAGCTCAGCTCAGAGCGAAATGAGGTAAATGGGAGGGATATGATGACGTGACTCCCCCAACCGCGTTAACTGTCAATCCCCCACAAACACAGTCTCTCGGAATTTGCATAAGCACACCCCTTTACCTGCAATTTTAACTTAGTTACAAAGTGATCAAAACTCGTTTATATCCTCGTCCTCTCATTAAACTTGTATCCCGCATTACCCGTGGGCATGAGAAACACCAGCGGCACCCTGTCTATTAACTTAATTTAATGTTTAGGTTTACACCTTTCTTTCCGAAGTAGCAGCACTCATTAATATGGTAGTATATGTCACTCGCTCTCTTCTTATTGTTTCGCTGCCTTATCAATTATATAATGCATGTTTTCTTCAGCGCGTTTTGGAGCTCTTCCTGGTTTTCTACGTAGTGCGTTGACAGTCAGTTCACGTGA
>NC_053159.1:144213645-144411145 GCF_016835505.1 Polypterus senegalus | reverse complement strand
TTTCTATAGAGCCTTTCATAGTGAGTAGTATCACAAATCCTTTTATAAAGCTTTCACTTAATACAATCCTGCAGCTTTCAGCTTGTCAGGCAAAAAGCATTGATTGCATGATTACTCTGTTATGTTTGATACTGAAATGATTTGTTCAATGACATGATGTCATTAAGTGGAAATAAACGTAAAGGAAACAAAAGAGATAGCTGATTTTAAGGGAAAGAAGACAGTTACACAACTTACCTGTATCAAAGGACAGTAGATTGAAAGGGCCTACATTTATAAACACCTCAACTTTGAACCTAGTCAAGGAGGCTTATCATATGAGTTCAGCTTTGATTAAGCTTGTGGATTTTTTGGGCAAAAAAATGGTTGATTAGACAGGAGGGATGCAGAGAGATATTAGCTTTATCAGTTCCATGCCAGAGGACATTAAA
This sequence comes from Polypterus senegalus, assembly GCF_016835505.1. Lineage (NCBI taxonomy): Eukaryota > Metazoa > Chordata > Cladistia > Polypteriformes > Polypteridae > Polypterus > Polypterus senegalus. The sequence goes on along the minus strand of NC_053159.1, from coordinate 144,410,714 downwards.
TTTGAACACTGGTGGGCACAGTTTGTACATAAAAAATAATGGTTGAGGCTAACAGGATAATAGATTGAATTCCTGTAGCACCTCCTGGTCTGCCCACTGATTTTCCCTCAGTAAACTGTGTCTTGAACAACTCCTGTGGGAGGTGCCCAAGATGTATCCTGCTTAATTGCCAAAACCACTCAAACTGACTCTTCTTGATCAGGAGAATCAGCAATTCTACTCTTAGGTCTTTTTGTATTAGTAAGTTACTAACCCCATGCAAGAACCACATTTCAGATGTTTGTACTCCCAACCTCATTTTTTTCCAGTTAATACATAAAGCTTATAACCATATGTGAAGGTGGGGATGTAGATTGACTAATAAATTCACAACTTGTACACAGGCATAACTCTTCCTTCACAATCTTAGTCTATACTGATTTCACTGCACTGATTGATTGGTCAATTTCACCATCAACTCTCCCCTTACTCGTGAACAAGATCATGATGTACTCATCCACTTGGGGCAGCTACTTACCCTTTACCTACAAGGGACTCTACCTAATAACTAAATCCTTGAGCCCTTTGCTTCAGAGTTTAAAACAAGGATACAGATTCACAGAACAAATAATAAAGCCAATAAATCAATCACACAACCAAGTTATCAATCAAAATTAAAAATATGAAAAATTATTAAATAATTAAATTAAAAATAGCCCAAATGCTGTATGTGCTGGTCAAACATGTCAAAGTTGTCTAGGTTTAACTATGAAAGTTTCTTGAATGATACAGAGACAAATGAATCATGTTGAGTTATATTTTATTTATTTACAAATTCCAGTCAATGACATTATGACATGCAGAAGAAAAATAGAACAAAACAAGAAACAATACTTTTCTCATGAGTGTGCACACTGCTTCTGCTACTATTGGAAAAAATGTCTATGCGGTCAAAAGCGGGCAAGATAAAATTGATCCCAAAAAGAGCTCCACGTTGAACAACAGTTCACACTTTAGTACAGGAGACTGTCATGTACTCTAAAGAGCTCTCTTCTTTAATTTTCTATAACTGTGGTTGTGAATTTGCATCAGGTGCAATTTATTTTCCTGGTTTTGCCAATCATCATAAAACAGAGTGTATCATCTGACTCCCCAATACCGGCAGCTCTGATCCTGCATCCCTTTAGATAAGAGGTTCATTTAAGGACTAAAAAAAAATTAGAAAGGATAAAATTACTACTTTATTGGCTGGGTATCAACAAAGAAGTACAATGCTTTTGCTCTTCATGTGCAGAATGGCAGGTCTCTTAAATTCCATGTAGAGAGCAGCTCTGCTAGTGCCTTTCCCTATCATTGATATACCTTTTGTGCAAATAAGTGTGGATATTGTGGGTCTGCTAGACTGATCTGTTTTGGAGCATCAGTACATATTGATGCTCGCTAATTATGTTACCCCCTATCCAAAGGCCATTCCCATGAGACAGGTCATTTAAAAAAATATTGCTTGGGTACATGTTAAAACATCTGTTTATCACCCTCAGACACACGGGTTGATGGACAGCTTCAATCAAATGCTAAAGGATATGATGAAGGAAAGTTGGGATTCAGAAACCCTGCCTTCCATTAATTTAAATGAATATAGTGAGCAAAGAGAGCAATCCAGGTTATATAACAGAGGGGGAGACCTCAGGGAGTTTCAACTTGGAAAAATGATTATGGTATTGATTAGAACCACCCATTCAAAATTATTGGCTCACTGGTATGGGCCATACCAAATTAAAGAACAACAGGAATTTGTTGTTTACGTTGTCTATCAACCTAACAGATGTCCCAAAAATGAGTCTATCTCATCAGTCTTTAAGAGCTGTGGAACTAGAGGAAGGAGCTCCCCCTTATTTCTGGGACAGATGGATCACTCTTTGTCAAGTCATTTGAATTAAATTTCAGAAACAAGCTAAAGTCCTCTAAATGAAAACAGATGGAATTAGCATTCGCCTCTGTCGGCAATGATGTTGATATCAAACCCAGTCTAACTTCCCTCATTGCCCATTATATTGTAACTAGCCAACCCGCGGCGTAGCATACGCCGCATAATCAGGCCGCTTTTAAAATTATTTTTAAGCACAGAGGAAAAAATAAACATTTGAAAAATCCGTAATTTAATAAACCACCAAAAAAAGTAACATTGCAACAATGCACGCTACGAACCAACATACAATTGTCCGTGACTGAAAACCGGAGGAGCGCCGTCGCGCTTTCTCCTTCAAAGCGAAGGACGGGGTTGACGGCCCTCGTTCAGTACGCATTGCCCGCCCCCAACTCCCTACCCGAGTCGCTTTCATCTGTGTACAGTCCACATGCACCTGTGAGTCACGTTGACTGTTAATTTTCCAAACACCACCTCAGTCGGTTTCCACGTTGATTTTTCATTGTTCTTTGCGGTTCTGGCTGCTTTTTTTTTTACATATAATGCGCCAAGTCACCCAACCATGGGGGGCTTTACAAAGGGCAGGGACGTAATCAGTGCGAGCGTATGACCCGCAGGTACTGGGAATTTCTCGTTCGTAGGGAACAATTGGAAGCCACGGTCTCCATCACGAATGGGGTTCAACGGCTTACCTACGCCTCCCCGCGCTGGGTAGACACATGTTGATCCATTCAGTGTAGCGCGCGTGCAGTACCGGACATACAAGTGCATCACAGACCTGTTAATGCTCAATCTCACGTGGCTGAAAGCCACTTGTCCCTCTAAGAATTTGGACGCCGAAAGCTGTTGGGTCATGTAACTATTTAGCAGGCGGGAGTCTCGTTCGTTTTTGGAAATAACCAGCCAAATCGCTCCACCAACTAAGAACTGCCATGCACCACCACCCACAGAATCGAGAAAGAGCTATCAATCTGTCAATCCTGTCCCGTGTCCGGGCCGGGTGAGGTTTCCTGTGTTGAGTCAAATGAACCGAAAGACTCCACACCTGGTGGTGCCCTTCCGTCAATTCCTTTAAGTTTCAGCTTTGTAACCATACTCCCCCCTGAACCCAAAGACTTTGGTTACCCGGTTGGCTGCCCGGTGGGTCATGGGAATGACGCCACCAGATCGCCTGTTGCGGGGCCTGCATTGGTGAAGCAGGTGAGACGGTAATGAAACAGAGGCACAGGGCTTATTGGTTTTTAAAGACTGCTTCCTTCATTGGGTTTTAACCAATGCACAGAACGAACCAACACACAATCGTCCGTGCGGCGCTCACGGTGGAACGGGAGGAGAGGAGAAGGACATCCACTCCGCTCCCTCCTTCATGCTAGTCTGCTGATTTCTCGTTCAGTATACATGCATGCTCATGTGCCCACCTCCAACTCGTCACTCGAGTCGTTGTCGTCTTTGTACAGTCCAGATGCACCTGTGACTCACGTAGACTTTTCATTGCTCTGTGCGGTTTTGGCTGCCTTTCTATATATAATCCACCAAGACACCAGACCACGGTGGGAGGGGGGTGCGTACAAATGTGCAGGAGTTACTAAGAAGACGCATATTTGTCGCGGATGTGAATTGCTGTATGTAGCGTGTAAAACAGTTTTCTATAGTGCACGCAGTCGTGCGTAGTAACCGAAAACTCGTTTTTTAAAGACTGCTCACTTCAATGTGTTTTAACCTCAGTTGTAAAGGAACGTTTTAAGGATCCCATGGGATACCCCTCACAAATAGTTTTACGCGAATATGGCGATTCACCTCCGCGAGAAACATGCCTCTATTAACAGTCAACGTGGGTCGGAGCTGCATGTGACCTCTACAACAGACGAATATAAATGACGCCGGTTTTTCTGTGTCGTTGCGCCCGAGTTGGTGGGCGTGGCTCTATGAGTTGTTGTTGTATCCAATGGTCTTGGAGTTTGTGAGCATGGCTCCTTCCTGCGTGCGCCATAGGTGTCTCACTTGTCGGCGGCTTAGTGAATCCATGCCCCTTCCGGCGTGCTTTCCATGGTTGTCTTGCCTTAGTGAATTTTATATATATAGATGAATCCAGGGGTCATATTTCATGGATGCTCTTACAGACTTCTTGATGCAAAGAAGACAGAGAGAGACCTGGAAATCAAGTCTCAAGTAGATGACCTCTTTGAAAGGATGGGTAAGGAGTGATGTTTGATGACTCTCAACACGACAAAAGGTTACTGGCAAGTTTCCTTTAAAGAATATCACCAATTTGAGCTCCACAGGGCCCCACCACCATCCACCATCTCGTTGAGAAACTGCTAAGACCCCATAATGCCTACAACGCTGCCTAATTGGATGACACATTCATCTATTGTGGCACCAGATTTGACTATGTGAGCCATGTTTTGTCTCTCCTGCAGTCTATAAACAAAACTGGCCTCCAAATCAGCTCTGCCAAGTGCTATTTTGGACTGACGAAGGCCATATATTTAGGTTCTGTGGTAAGAAATGGGAAGGTCAAACTACAGTCCTAAAATGTTGTTGCCATTCACGACTGGCAGTGGCCATAAGTTAAAAGTCAAGTCCAAGTGTTCTTAGGGTAGGTAGGATATTACTCTTTGCATTTATATAGTACTTTTCTCACTACTCAAAGCGCTCAGCAATTGCAGGTTAAAGGCCCTGCTTAAGGGCCCAACAGAGCAGAGTCCCTTTTGGCATTTACAGGATTCGAACCGGCAACCTTCCGAATGCCAGTGCAGTGCAGTGCAGGCCTTGGTTTTCTGGGAGGACTTTGTCTTTAATTGATTTAACTTGTAAATGGTATCCTAATACATTGGTAAGAAACTCTGAGGCTAAGGCAGCATTTGGTGACTTAAAAAGTCTCCTACAGTATTCTTTGCACCTTGTAGCATGCAGCTGGGACACCTCCTCCCTTAGAGGACCGAGGGAGCAAGCATGGCCAGAGGGTTACCTCCCCCAGGACGCTAGATGGCAGCCGTACCTCGGACTCCTGCAGGGCTTCATGGCAGTTGGAGTTTGGTGCAGCCGGATTCGCGGGCGCTGCCAGGGGGTGTTGCAGCAGGATCTGCTGAGCCCTTTTGGGCAGTTCTCCACCACACCTGGAAACTAGGTCATTAAGCACCTAGAGCACTTCCAGGTGCAGTATATAAGGAGCCAGCAGCCGCTACTCGGAAAGCCAGTGTCAGGAGGAGGAAGCTTGACCAGAACAGTGGAGGAGAAAGAAAAGAAAGAGAGGGAAGGAAGACTTGTGTATAGCGCTTGTGCTCGGGACTGTGCACCTTTCCCCGTTTCCCACAAGGTAAAAAAGAAATCTCTGTGTGTGCCTTGAACTTGTGTCCCACGCTTGTCTGTTTCGGGTTGAGGAAGTGGTGCCAGCCTGGTGGTCCACAACCTATATTGATAACTCCTGACTTTCTTCTTCCTTTTATACTCCAGACTGCCACATCTGATGCTGAACTGGGGGTGGTCTTAAGTTAGATGTCCAATGGTGAAGAACCAGTTACTGGGAGAGGCAGTATTCAGCCACTGAGTGAAAAGCCCTGGCCATCAAGTAGACTGTCATTCACCTATGGCATTATCTTCTTGGACTGGTGACTAATCATGTCCCCTTGCAATAGCTGGCAGCATATAAGGAAAGCAATCCTAAGGTTAAGTGGTCCTTGGCTCTCTAACCCTACAAATATATCTCACTGCTGGAGGGTTTTACACACCAGTGCTGATGCTCTTTCCCTTTTCCACAACCTCTCAATTAGGTTAGCTCACATCACCTTGGACGAGCTACGGGTAGGGGGTAGTTATGTCATGCACAAGTAATTGGGTGCCACCTTCAAGGCTCTTCAAATATAAGAAATACCACCCAAGACCACAACGGGTTTCCCTCATTCATACGCTTTACTTCTACATCCACAGTCTGAAGGCTTTTAGACTGGAGGACCAATAATGTCACTTCCACGTCTGCCTTTTTCAGAACCCACTGCTTTCTTCCTTCCATCATTAAAGGTGCCCAGCCACTGGAAGACCTTGTTTTCTTTGGACCAGGAGATCATCCTGTACACTAGGAACTCCCCTCTCTAATTTCCTACAGCTGTGGCAGTGATTTTGCACCCTTTTGTGATATTTATTTTCCTGCATTTTGCCAACCATCGTTAAACAGGATTGTCATTTGACTTCATATGTTGTTAAACCCATGTCTTTTACAATACAATATATACCTGTATCATGCTATTTTCACCTCTGCATCAGTTCAAATGCTTTCCCCACTAGAGGAGTAACACCTTGCACCTCTAAACCAGTTTACACTGTCGAGATCTTGTATGTCTGCATCTGTTACACTTTTGTTTTTCCCACAACTTGCACTGTACTTGACCCATAACATTTGCCTTCTGGATGATAACTCCAGTTAGTGGTTCCAGGCTGATTTTCTGGGTTAGCATGATCTGGCTATGTGGGAAAAACAGTACAGTTAACAGGCACTCAATAATGAACACTCCCAAGACTGGCACTAGAAGATGGTCTCAGAATCCACGTTTTTTTTTTTTAATATAATCAGAACATCCATAGGTCAAATTAAAGATTATTCTTTGTCTGGCCCCATTTCTTACACCAACTTATCTTGGATAGCTCTAAGGATCACTGGGGCACAGGCACAAAAGCCTCCTTACTTTCCCAAGGTCACAATAATATTAGAGGTTATGTACTTCGTGCAGTCTAATTATTCAACAATATGAAGAAAGCATTTTTTCGTGAATGCTAAAAGGAAATTTTGCAAAAAGACTTAATATGCAGTAGTTCTTTTCATAACTCAAAAACATCTGAAAAATATGCCATTCTGAATAAAGGGATGTATCTTCTGCAAAAACAAAAAGACTTAAAAAATGCCAGTAACATTCTTACTGTTTTTGGAGAGAAGCTGAAGTTGTCCACAAACAATCAAAAAAGACAAATAAATACTTGGGCATGATGCCAAAAATATAATAGTACATTGCTTCCACACCTCAGAATTAGTACAAGTAATTGAAACCATGGAAAGCATCCACAATAACCTCATAACCCTGTATCATTACATTATATGTAATGTATTATTTCTATGCTATATTTAGCATTACTGGTTATGAACATGCTTTCCAGTTTGCTTATAATCTAAAGATATTTAACTTTCAATAATCATATGGTGTATTCTGACAAATTCCTATTTTTTCCATTCCTAATGCTGACAAACATGACACCATTATGTGGACAGTTTTATATACATTAACTCAATAACAAACAACAAGTAAGGAACATTTGGTCAGTTCTTCAATACTGGCATGATATACTAAATTCCTAAATATTGCAGACACTTTAAAAAAATTAACAAGAGTAGGTTAAGACTGGTTTCAACTGCAGAGAGACTGGATCAGCCAAATTTTCATTTACGCTATATGAAGAAAAACAGAGGTGTGGGAATTTGAATACATAAGGCAATCTAATTTGTAGCATCACACACAGGCAGCTATGTCATGGTAATGGTAATTTATATAATTCTAAAGTAATTGTAGTAAATATATATATACCCAACTAATTCGGATGACAGAGATTTTATCCAAAACGTATTTACATTCATTCTCAATATGAGCAACCATAAAATTATAATGGCTGGAGATTTTAATTGTGTTTTAAATCCAGACCTGGACAGATATTCAACTACAGAGAGACAACACCACCTAATACCACAATGACACAGTTTGTAATGGATCATAATTTATCGGACCCATGGAAATTCTTAAATCCAAATTCAAGAGAATATTCATTCTTCTCACCAGTACATCACAGATACTCAAGAACTGATTATTTCTTCATCAATAATAAATTTATTGCCTGCTATCAAATCTAGAAAATATGATGCTATTGTTATCTCTGATAATGTTGCTTTTATCCTGGAGCTTGAATCATTATGCCCTACACACTCATCTCATAACTGGTGTGTTAACCCCTTGTCGTCATTAGCAGATGTGCACTTTACATAGATTTCTGTAGGAACACTTTGAAAAACTCCAAATGCGTGTTTAAGATGACATATTTCATATATCTCTCATAAAAAAAAAACTGTAGACCAAGAAGGCATCAGAGTTAATCAGTAAGATAAATAATGAATACACCATGTCCCCAAATGAAGCACTTTACAAGAAATAACAAAAGAAACTGAACAACTCTTTAACCACATCATTATTATTATTATGAACATAGACAGAAGGCTAATAGGATTTAAGCTCAATAATTACACAAGCAGGAAGTTTGCAGCGCAGTAACAGAAATTACCTGAGCAACTGAAGATAAGATCACAGATCATAAAATATAGCTAATACATTTAAAGAGTACAAGTCCTCATACTCCACTCAGTTTAAAGGAGATAAGACACAATTTAAGGAATTTTTTGATAGAATGCAAATACCACAGCTCGATACACTTAGTGCAGAAGAATTTGACATACCTCTGACACTCTCAGAAGTACTGGATCCTATAAACTCACAAGTGAAAAAAACAGCTGGCTCCGACTGCTATCCAATGGAGTTTTATTTTAAAAAAGCTAGCTCTTTTATTGTAAAAAAAAAATAGAAACGAGAGAAAACAAAATTCTGCCTCAAACTTTTTGCTAAACATGATCATATTTCCAAAGAAAAATAAAGATTTACTACAATGTGCATCATACAGTCCAATTTTACTTCTGAATAATGTTGTTACAATACTCTCCAGAGCTTTAACAAGAATGACCGAGAAAGTGATTCCTTTTGTAATTTCACATGACCAAACCAGATTCATTAAATTCAAACACTTAGCTTGAATCATTCAGCATCAGTAATGTAATATACTCACCCACAAAATCTAAAGCACCAGAGATCTTATTATATTTTGATACAGAGAAAGCCTTTGACTGAGTTGAATGGGACTATTTAATCACCACAATGCACATATTCAGGTTTGGCCCAAAACATATCTGCATGTATAAAATTACTTTATACTAGTCTAGTCAAGCTTCAGTTTGTATAAACAACATGAACTCGGTCTACTTCAAGCTAGAAGGTGGTACTCGACAAGGGTGCCCTCTATCGTTATTGCTTTTTGCCTTAGGCCACTGGCTATTCATCTTCAAAATACATCAGAGAAAAATGGAATTATCAAAGAAGGACTCAACTAGAAAATATCATTATATATAAAGTACAATATTATTTGCATATTAGACCCAGAAATACCTTTACCATTAGTTCTTAACACATTAGCAGACTATAAAAAGATGTCTGGACTCAGAATTAATAAAAGTGTGCTTTTTCCATCGATAAGTTCAGGCTCTACTGACTCTCTAGTTGTGTAAAATAGTCACTGAAGAAGCCAAATACAACACCTACAGATAATACCACACATTTCTCTATTTTCTAAATTTAAATTAAATTATTGTTGCATTCCTCCTTTAATAATTGATAATTCTGAGAAATTAAACTCATTAAAGTTTTTCTTTTGTTTTACTACAAAGCTGTTGTCAATTAAATCATAGGAGTTTCAGATAAATCAGTCAGCCCAGCTAAGCAAGCCAAGACAGCCTGCTTTCTGTCTGTATGGAGCTCACACATTTTACATGGGGTTTTAAAAACAGTTAAATACAGAGGAGACAAATCATAATAAGTTAGAAGTGTAATAGAAGATAGATTTAGTTAACTTGGCATACATTGGTATGAGTCAGCATCCACAGAGCAAGGCAATGGTTGGATAAAGCAAATGTGCTTCATAGTTTTATACTGTTACTACAATATCTTGCCAGCATTACAGTTACAGTCTACACTGAAGAACTAACCAAGAGTTTAAACGTTTGTGAAGCATCATACCTTTCATTATTTAAAATATATATAATATATATATATATATTATTATTATAAAAATATTATAAGGTGTTTTAAATATTAATTATGTACCACAACTGATGAGGAGCTGTTGAAAACTAGCTTTAGTGATCGAGAAACAGAAAATAGAAAAATAAAAGTCAACAAACCAGCTGACATTCAGACCCAGCCAGCTGTAGCTACATCAGTCCTAGCTTGTTGATGTTTCTTCCTCCCAAAAGTCTCTTATCTTAAGCCCAGTTAAAGACTATGATTTCCCTTAAAACGGTTATAACTTATAAATAAAAAGCGAGCATTTTAGGACTCAGCTGAAAATGTCACTGTCAATGAATTATCTAAATGTAAAACACAGTGCTACGTTTTCCTTCTTATAATGACCATACCTTGTATACAGACAGCTCATTACGGTAGGTTAAAATTGGTGTGCATGTGGTCAACAATAGTAAAAATAACTCAACAGGCAATAACATTTGTCCTAGGGTGTTTTTTTTAACATGAGCCACAGGAAATAATGCATTATATGTTATAAATGTTACATCTGGATTTGGTATTTACAGCAAACATTTTTAAACCAAGAAGTGAAATATGTCAAGACTCCAATTTACCCATAGAATTAATTCGGAAACACACATATATCTTAATGCAAACTTTTAGAAAAGATGAAAGCAGATATGTTAAAGAGCATCACATTTAAGTGCCTCATAAACCTCACCAAGTTCTATGCATCATGTTTCATAGCAAAAACACTGGCTAGCAGCAAGGGCATGTGATGTATTTCATGGAGACAAATGCCTTATGGGAGATGCAGAGAGAGAAAAACACACTCTAAAGGTAAATTTCCTTTGCTACTAGTGACTTAATTTACTTTTTGTTTTGTTCAGACATTTTGAGTCAAAAATGAAAATCCCTTTAGGTAGCAGCTGCTCCCGATCAACTGCAAGAGCTTCTGGAGTTTTAATGTGCTGGAAGTCAAATCCTCTGCAAAGGCGATTTGTCCTGACGGTGTGGCATACTTATTTCTTCACCTGTGAACAGTTGCCCTCTGGAAAGAAAAACTGACCTACTGATCCTCCCGGCACCCACAGCAATAAACAAGCACATAATCTGGGGATGAAGTGAACTCTAATCAGGCCACATGCAGATTAAACCACAAAGAATATATATATATATATATATATATATATATATATATATATATATATATATATATATATATATATATATATATATATATAAAAGAAATTGTACACAGTGTTTACATTACACTTAGATAAGATAATCAGATGGTTTTACCTCTTCAAACCCCAAACATGTAGCAGAATAAAAGCAAAATTTATAAATACAATATGTGGCCACAAAATTATTCTACAGTTAGCTGAAGCTGGATTCAAATTTTATCACAAAATCTTGACTTCAGTTAGTCAAATTAACAAAGGGAGCATAATTGTCAGCACATACTGATAGTTGGTAGCACACAAAGCAAAGGTATTTGTTTTATACCATAATTGAGGAACATATGATTACAAAAAGATTTCTGCTGACATTTTATTTTAACAGCTCCTGAAATTCTATTGCCCAATGTATATTCAAGGAATGCTTAGCCAGATTGGAAATTTGTATTTTTTGAATGAACACAAAAAGCCTTGGGGCTTGCAGTTTTTTAAATGTGAGTGCTTTTTTAATTTTGAGAATTCAACTAATTACCATTTATACACACTGAATAACTACAAAATGTTCAGTCACAGTATTACAGGTAATAAGAACTAATATGCTAGTAGGGCCGATTAAATAAGGCAAACAGGTAAAACTAATTAAAATGAATTCAACTGATACTATTAGTGCCCATTAAAGCACCATTTAAACAAAGACACAATCTCAAATAATAGCAGTCTCTCCCTTACTTTTTTTCTGGGGACATTTTGCATTGATACTGGTTGTGGTAGCAAAAAAAAAACAAAAAAAACAACATCTTAGACTCTAAAATTTTTAGTTGTATGTCGATGCAATCTTTAGTTTTATGCTAATACAACTATATGATTTTATATCATAAATATAAATTCTACAACTTACCACCTGTGAGGCCAAACAATATGTAGTGGATGCTTCTGAGATGTTATTACTCTGTGGCTACCTATTATCGTTCCACCTACTCTGTCAGAAAGATTATTTTCTTCTTCAGGAGAAACAGCTGTTCTTTCTGATCCTTCCAGTATGTTTAGATTCTGACAACTAACTGGTGAGGTCGATGATCCATCCTGGAATATGTCTGCTCTGTATTCAATGCCTCTTTCTGAAGGATTCTCAATTAATAGCTCCTTAGTTCTGCTGCAGCCTTCATAAATCAATGAACTTTGTGATGGTTGATGGCAAAAAACATCCTTGGTGTTAATTCTTTGAGAAAGGCTTTCCAGTTTATGATCTGGAAGAAATCTGAAACAATGAATAACTCAATTACATACTACATCATGGCAAGAATATTGGAAATTTACACAAAGTGTGTTAAAATCATGAAAAGGTTGTTTATTTTAAATACAACATTACAGAACAGAAACAATTTAAACATTGTATTTTTAAATTAAATTAAATATTTAATTTAAATAATGGCTAAAAAAACAATAAATCTTACATCATAAACCTGGGATGGGAATTTATTATTTTAAACAGCTAAATAAGACCAACATAAAACATAATATCATTATGACCATTGGGTAGCATCACTGTCAAAGAATGTGGATGGTAAGGCTGGTACTAATACTTTCCATAAATACTGTACAATAGTTTGCATGGTTTCATTTTTTCCATCACTGTTAATCTCACTAACAATCTTGTAATGCCCTAGTATAGAATATTTGCAAATATTGTGCAAATAATAAGTGACCAGGTTTCTGTCAAACATTTTCTCCGTATTATAAAGACCCAAACTGTTTTGGTTGGATCCAGTTTGCCCTCTTCTCTCATGGGCACCTTTGTATGAAATCTTCAGTCTCTTGGTATTCTGTCACACAGAATAAGATTGATTCTGCAAAACACATTAGACTGACACGTTTCTTGAAAGATCCATTTTGTTTTGGCCATATTTGAACCCAGAACTGCACTTCTAAATCTAGTATCCTGCAATCCATGTGAACACAGTAACAGGTTTCAGTATTGCTAATGCAATTACAAAGGGTTCTCTAATAACCAAATATCAAATAAAATGTCTAATTAAGAATAAGCTAATGGAGCTGTTAGGTCACTGAAGGAATGACTGTTGAAAATGGGTCTTTGCAGGCATATGTAAATAACAAATTACTATTCAGTAATTTCAAGCAGTAATAGCCCTTAGTAACTCTAGTAATGTCTTGGATATATTAGTAGAACAATTTAACCAATCTCAACTAAAAGGGTATCAATTTCTATCAAAAGATTGTTTTACCTTTGACTGGTAGTGTATAAAACAATAGATTGAAAGGGATAAGATCATAACTAAATTTCATAGCATTTTCTATGGACATTTATTGCATTACAGAATTGTGGGGAACCAGAGGCTTCAGTGTCAACCCTCATAATCACTCACATCATCCCAATTAAGAGTTCCCCAATTAAGCTTACTTGCATTCATTTGGTTGGCATGAAAAGCGTTAAATAAAATTTGTAGAGTTGAATTTCCCAAATGTGGCAATTGATACTGCAAGTCACATATACTACAAATAAACAGTGCTGGGCGAGCTTTACTTTTCAAAACTAAGGTGACCCTAGTACAGTAACCATATTCCAGTTATTTTAACATCTAATAATTTAGTGAAAGCAATAAGCTAAATAAAGATATATCAACCCATTTCAAATTGAGGATTGTCACCATATTAAAATTCTGGATTCTGATACCATTTTTGGGTTAAGTTGTGACAGGAATCATAATACCATATTTTTGTGGAATGCATTTATCCATTTTCTCAATTTCATTTCATATTAACATATATAAAGACATTTTAGGACACAACAGAGTATGGATCATGCTTCTTCACTATACTTTAGTTCTATGTACCATACAGTCATATGAAAATGTTTGGGAACCGCTCTCAAACTGCATAATAATTTACTTTCAACAAAAAAGATAACAGAGGGATGTTTTTCATGTCCTAGGGACATCTGAGTACTGGGGTGTTTTCTGAACAAAGATTTTTAGTGAAGCAGTGTTTAGTTGTATGAAATTATATCAAATGTGAAAAACTGGCCGTGCAAAAATTTGGGTACCCTTGTAATTTTGCTGATTTGAATGCATGTAACTGCTCAATACTGATTACTTGAAACACCAAATTGGTTGGATTAGCTCATTAAGCTTTGAACTTCATAGACAGGTGTGTCCAATCATGAGAAAAGGTATTTAAGGTGGTCAATTGCAAGTTGTACTTCCCTTTTAGTCTCCTCTGAAGAGTGACAGCATGGGATCCTCAAAGCAACTCTCAAAAGATCTGAAAACAAAGATTTTACAGTATCATGGTTTAGAGGAAGGTTACAAAAAGCTATCTTAGAGGTTTAAACTGTCAGTTTCAACTGTAAGGAATGTAATCAGGAAATGGAAGGCCACAGGAACAGTTGCTGTTAATCCCAGGTCTGGCGGGCCAAGAAAAATACAGTAGCGGCAAATGCGCAGGATTATGAGACTGGTTACAGACAACCCACCAATCACCTCCAAAGACCTGCAAGAACATCTTGCTACAGATGGTGTATCTGTACATCATTCTACAATTTAGCGCAATTTGCACAAAGAACACCTGTATGGCAGAGGAATGAGAAAGAAGCCCTTTCTGCACTCACGCCACAAACAGAGTCGCTTGTTGTATGCAAATGCTCATTTAGACATGCCAGATTAATTTTGGAACAAAGTGCTTTGGACTGATGAGAGAAAAATTTAGTTATTTGGTCATAACAAAAAGTGCTTTGCATGGTGGAAGAACACAGCATTCCAAGAAAAACACCTGTTACCTACTGTCAAATTTGGTGAAGGTTCTATCATGTTCAGGTACTGGGGCCCTTGTTAAAGTTGAGGGTCGGATAAATTCAACCCAATATCAACAAATTCATCAGGATAATGTTCATGTATCAGTCACAAAGTTCATCAGTCACAAAGTTGAAGTTACGCAGGGGTTGAATATTCCAACAAGACATTGACCAAAACACAGTTCAAAATCTACAAAGGCATTCATGCAGAGGGAGAAGTACAATGTTCTGGAATGGCCGTCACAGTCCCTGCCTTGAATATCATCAAAAATCTATAGGATGATTTGAAGCAGGCTGTCCATTAGAGCTGGGCGGTATGACCAAAATCCTATATCACAGTATTTTTCTAAATTATCCCAGTTTCATGGTATTTTTTTCCCCATGCATGAGTAGATGCTAACCACATTTTCCACTGCAATTACTGCAGTAGACTAGCTAAGAATAACCTATTCCACTGTCATGAGCATTGTACAAAAAATGTTTTAATGTGCACACAATACAGGTTTGCATGGCCCCATAAAGTGATAGTTTTCAAGGGGGTGGCACTAATGAAGAGAAGGAATCACATTGCATGCCAGATGCAGTCAAAACATAGAACCTTTATATTGAACAAATTTTGCAAACAACTTAAACTATAATTTTGACAACATATTTTAAACCATCCAAAGAGGCATTTAGACTTAGTAAAATATCCAGAGGTGCTTGTCAAAAGTTGTATTGCACTGAACATGTCTTAGAAAAGGAATAAATAGTAAATATTTTTTGTAAACCAACTACACTTTCTGTTAATGTTAATCTCTGTCCACTGACACGTTAAAGTGACTTTTTAAACAACCTTACCATCATTAAACTGCGCAATATTTAAACTAATAAATTATAACAATAACATAAATAATAGTGCAACTTCCAGTAATAATACTACAAGACTTCAAGCCCAGGTGCATTACATAGTATTCACCTAATAAAAATAAAATAAAACAAGTGCAACCTGGTGATGACATCTTTACCAACTGAACCATCATGTAGGCAAACTGCATTAATATGGACCTTGCTTCAAGCTAAGCTATATACATAAATAATATAACTGCAACTTGCATTTATAATGCTGTTTCATTATATCAAGTATTTATCTTAGCACTCTAAATGTTCATGGAGCAGGAATATCATGAAGTGAATGCATTCTGTGTGGCGATCGCTGCTGGCACCTCCTCATTACATGAGGAAGTCAGTTTAAGAAGCACGTACCGATTTAACATGGCTCGGGGAACACTTAACACAAAGCATTTAATGTGCTATATAACTTATGACGGAGTTTGAGAAAATCTAGTAAATTAAATATTAATTTTATGATGAAGTTTAGTTTATGATGTTCAACTTTAACCATGACATAAACAGCGAGAACAAAGTAGAAATGTCCAGAAAAAAGTCAACATGTCGTCACACTATTACACAGTACCCAGGTACATTACACTGTATTGAAAAAAAATAAAACAAGTACTTGGCTTGCAGTATTATTCAGCAGTATAGAAACAGTATTCATACATTTGAACATAATGGCCCACATCCAACCTTTTAAAACCAAACTATCTCCAGGCAACGGACGTGATTCCTTTTTTTTGGCAAAAGTTCTTCTGTGTTATTATGTTTAACTTTATCGTCAGTTACAGCTTCAGTTTCAGAATGTTCTCTATCCATTTTCATCCTGCAATACATATACTACCGGATGTACTCCATTGCATGCCAATTTAGTGGTGTAGCAGTGAAAAAGAGCCCCCGCGCAACACCACCACTAATGCATGTACTCCGTTGTATGTGATTAGCGGAGTATCAGTGAAAAAGGTCCCCCCCTTGAACAGTTTCCTGCTACACCACCTTCTGAATGTCGTTTAGGCAATTTAAACCGGTGTTGCGGTAAAAGAAAAATCAATATCATTATAAAAATAAAAAACAGTTTTTGGTATGAACTGATATACCAGCCAGCACTGCTGTCCATGCTCGGCAGCCATCAAATTGAAATGAACTGGAGGGATTTTCTATGGAAGAATGGTCAAAAATACCTCCATCCAGAATCATCAAAGGTTACAGGAAGCATTTAGAGACTGTTATATTTGCAAAATGAGGCTCAACTAGGTATTGAGGTAATATCTCTGTTGGGTGCCCAAATTTATGCACCTGTCTTATTTTGTTATGATGTACATTACATATTTTCTATTAATCCAATGTCACTGCTAAAATACTGTTTCCATAAGGCATGTCATATATTAAGAGGAAGTTGCTACTTTGAAAGCTCAGCCAATAATAAACAAAAATCCAAACAATTAAGAGGGGTTCCCAAACTTTTTTCATATGACTGTATATACTCAGTTTTAAGTTCTCCCGTGGATAAGTCGGGGCTTGATTTTACCGTATAACTTCTGGTATTTTATAATGTTGGTCATATAAGTCGAATGCGGAAAGCTCACGCTATTGGTCCAAGAGATTATAAAATGCAAACGCCCACCTGATAGAATAACCATGGAGCACACTGCCATTTTTTTTCCTATGTTTTGTGCCTACGTGACAAAAAGGTAAAATCCAAACTATTTCAAAGAGACGTTTGCACTGTTTTGTGTTTTTTGTATGTCTTACCCTCATACACCTTTATTGTAAAAGCATCCCTTATCTACAATGGAGCGTTTAATCAGAAGAAAATATCAAGCTGGATTTAAATTAAAAGTCGTTGAAGATGTGAAAGAAATTGGTAACTGCGCTGCTGCAACAAGATTCGATGTGTCTGAGAAACGGGTACGAGATTGGAGGAAGCAAGATGTTTAAAAAAAAAAAAAAAAACGTAAGTGTCGTATTTCTGAATGGGTGAATAAGTCGGGGGTCTGATTTTATTATTTTTCTGAGTTTCAAGACCCGACTTATACGCAAGTATATACTATACTCAGAAAATTTCAAGTAACCATGTTACCATAATTTAATTATGGACAATACAATAAAGAAAAAGAAATCAAAATAACCTAAAAAAGCTGCAATCAGAAAGTGAGAAGGAACTGTTACGGAAAGCACCCACTCAAAAAACTCAACAGAGTCCCTAAAAACATAAAAACGTATGCTTTTACCCTGTGATGCTCCGTTTTTTGCATCATTGCTGAAATATTAAAAAATAAGATTGATCCAACTAGCCATTTATTGAATTTGATTTTTTCTATATAGAAACAGCAGGTGTAAGGTAGGGAAAAAACCTTGAGTTTGATGTTTACACTCATACACTGACTCACTTGGGCTGGGCAAATTAAATTCACCAATTTACCGTACAAGATGTCTTTGAGAACTAAATGGAGGAAGTGAACCTGAACATGGGGATAATAGACAAACTCTGCATAGAAGTCTCCATGCCAGAGTCAAAACCAGAGATGGCAACTCTAACCACTTTAACAAAATATGATAAAATATATATGAAAAATAATTTATGATTGAATATTAGCTACTCTATAGAATTTACTTTATCAGTAATTTGAAGAACTAACAGTTTAATAATAAAGTTAATCCAAGTCTGCTACTATCGAGCTTCACTGGCATGACATATGGTAAAGTAGTAAGCACATAAATCTTCACTCACACATAGTATACACTGGTAAACTAGTATTATGTGCAAATGTATACAATAAAAATATCTGTAACCTGTCCATAACCTTTGGGAAACAAAAATGAGCAAACACTACAGTTTTCTGAAAAAAAAAAAAATTATTTTGTTCAGGTATCTCTTTTTTAATCAAAAAGGAATTCTTATATTAGCACGTTGTCACATCAGTGTAGGTTATAATTCCTAATGTAACTGGTCTGCTACATTTGTTTCAGGTGTTTGACATTAAGATTTGTTTGGAAACCAACAAAATTTGTACAAGTTCTACTTAAACTACATACTGTAATAACAATATTGACACAATGCAAATTTACCAAGCAAAAACCTCACTTACATAATATACAGTATGACTCTCCTGCTAGGCATTTTGGTCACAGGCAAGCAGAGAGAGAGAGAGCGCTACAGAAAGAGATAGATAGATTTCTGGAAAGATGTTGATGTCAAAGCTGAATGAATAGAAACCACATTTGAAGTCTTGGCACCAGAGCTGATATTTTAGGCCAGATCCATTTATGAGTGAAAGAGTTCTGGATTGCATGTTACTGAGCATCATGGATAGCTTTTATCTTTGTCCCATAAATAGCAAGCATAAAAAGTGAATTCTTTCCAAGAAAACTCTTTCCCCAACCCCTCACGATCAACACAGGTTTTACCTATTAAACAAGATTAGTAACTCAAGCATCTAAAAACCTGAGAGAGAATGGGTAGGCTCTATACAGTAAGTCATTTTGAAACATACACAGTAGACAAAGCATAACAATACAAAAGAATCATTATACTTTCTTAAAATATTTGGAAAAAAGTTTTTTGATAACTATAGAATGTACTGCAGTTGTACAATGTCAACATAATGACGAATTTCTTTAGAATGGGACAAATTGGAATACAGAAGATTAGTATGGATATATAGGTATGGATTAAAAGACCATAATATATGTGAAAAAAATATTTTTTCCTAAATAACCTCCTCTCTAGGATTTAGACAAGTATTACATGTATTTCAATAAAACAGCTCATTTAGTACATTTAATTAGGAGTTTTTATACTACATTTATTAAGCTGGAGTTTGTTGAAGCAACATTCTAAAGAAATTCTAAGTGTCAATACAAAAACAAGAAAATATCTAAGTGCATATGTATTCAACCCATAAGTCAATATTGTTAGAGACAACTTGGCATAAATTGCAGCCATGATGCAATTTTGATAATTCTCTACACTCATTCAACTGTTTTGTTTGCAAAATTGCTAAAGCTCCATCATACAGGATGAGAACTATTGGTGAATATCAATTTTTACCTCCCATCACAGGAAAATATTAGAAGATTTAATAGTCAGACAAATTTTTTATTACACTTTCACACCTGGTTATGAAATTAGTAACTGCTTTAGCATTAATATTTCGATTAAATATTTTAATTTTCAAATATAGGAATTGAAAAACATAGTAATTTGTGCTATAGCCACACAGCTCCAGAAAAATGGGTTTCAATCCTGGCCTAGTCATTGTGTGGTGTTTGCATGTTCTTCCATGGCTACATTTTTCACAGAAGACATTGGCTTTCACCCCATATTTTAGAAATTGAACTTCATCTTGCTTAACTGGTGACTTGTAAGCTAGCACCATGTGAGTGAGTACATGTGCAAGAGCGGGCCCCCCTGTGATGAACTGGGTTGTTGTTTGCACCTGGCACTTCTTGGATGGGCTGTGGTCCTCTACAACCCTGAACTGGTTTAAGCAGATTCAAAAATGGATGAATGTATATTTTAAAATGTGATGCCTTGCACTGGTTGAGTGTTAGAGTTTTGTGTGTTGAACTACAGTTAAAAAAATCATAATAGATATACTAAAGTTTCAAACTGTAATAAATTAAAATGTAAAAAGTAACAGTACAAGAAGGTTAAACAAACAGATATTGTAGTGGCTGGCATTATAACTCAAAATATTATAAATATTAAGCTTAAAAAGAATTACTATTGAGTGCTACTTTCAAAAATTATTAGTAGTTAAGAAGACAGCTAAATATTTCCCCATAATTTCTGACAAATGATCAGTCTGATTAAATCAGTTCTTTGGAATGTTTGAGGACAATGACTAAAATTGGAATTAGGGATACATCACATCATCTAAAATATTCATTTTTGTATAAATTACCAATTGGCCTTTTTGCTTTACATTGGCAATACATTAAAATGCCTTAAAAAGTGAAAAAGAAGCTGCACAATATAAAATAAATATTTATTCACATATTTTACCATTACTAGGTTCAGAATTAAAAAAAAAGAATTATATTTATTTAGGGTGCCAGAATCTCAAGAAGTTGTCAGGGACAAGGTCGTTAACACAGCATAGACACAATTTCTGTAGAAAACATACATCAGAGAGAAGGAATGCCAAACTAGCAGCAGAATAGGTTCGGCAGTGTGGGAATGCAGGGGAAATCAAGCAACTAAAAGCCCTTCATGTATGGGGAGTGTCCTGAACAAACATACTTGTATGTGGAAGAAGGCTCAGGTAGAAACATTTAGCTTTCCCACTTGTTGTCAAAGTTGTTTGACCTTTTTCAGGAGAGACAGAGAGGTGGAGAGAGAGACAGAGTCGGCAAGATTGGAGAAAGAAAAAGAGGCCAGGAAGAAAATTCCACAGGTGGTAATGTCTTCAGGCAATTAGAGGACACATATGTGATGTTCGGTAGATACTAAAGGCAGCTGAGATCTGGCCTTTTAAGGGAAACTAAACCCTCAAGGGTGCATAAACACCAGAAGTGAATATAAAGACTTCTAGTTCTGGTGTCTCTTGAGAACATGGAAAGCTGCCTTCAGTCCTGGAAGTAATTTCTGGGGTTGCCTGAAAGCGATCCCCAAGATGAGTTGCTCAAAATGATCACTCCCAGTAACAATTTGAATGTAGAGTTAACAGAGGGTGGGTGAAAACTCAACTATTAGGAGGATGAGGGTAAAAGAAAAGATGTGCTTTTGACTGGTAATTAGGTGGGCATGTGAGCAAGCTACTACCTGCACAACTTATTAAAAGGGGTTTAAACATTTTAAGGTAAGCCCAATCGGACAACAGGTTTTATTGTTTTAGCACTTTCTGTTTTCCCTATAGTTTCTCTCTTTGGTCTCCTTAGTATTATTTCAGGGTGTGGAGTGCTATCAAAACTGCCATATGGATAGTAAAATATGTAGTATATGTTTTAACATTTAAGGCAAGTAAAGTTTGATAATTATTTCAGCTAAACAGTAAAATCAATTGCATGCTGCACCAAGCA
This sequence comes from Polypterus senegalus, assembly GCF_016835505.1. Classification (NCBI taxonomy): domain Eukaryota; kingdom Metazoa; phylum Chordata; class Cladistia; order Polypteriformes; family Polypteridae; genus Polypterus; species Polypterus senegalus. The sequence continues at coordinate 144,389,036 of NC_053159.1, read as the reverse complement.
TGGAAACTATACTCGAACACTTCAATAGTTAAGTATATTATAAGAAAAATGTTTCCAAATGTTTCTGAAAAACTTTCCAAGCCGCACCAAAGAAATGATATAGTAATATTATGTTTCCCCAAAGACTCCACAATGCTAGCTTAGCTCCACTATAATTACATCAGGAACTTTAGTCTCTGTATAATGCATTTGCTTTGTGCATTTATTTATATTCTGTGAGCAAAATGCTATATGTAAAATCATACTATGCTTTTTATATGTCTTTGACAAACAGTGTTGGGCCAACACCGAGGCATCCTTTGACAAAAGTGCTTCCAGATTTCAGTAAAGTGGTTTATGTTACGAAGAACCTCTCTTAAAGCTGTACGGGAAATAGAGAGATATCAGGTTAGCTATATTAAACATATAAAAAAGCTTGAAAATAGGTTCTCAAAGGATGATGGATTCCAAAAAACATGTCTGGTGACTAACATAAGGTCAGGCTTTATCTTCATGTACATATTATGGCTTGAGTCAATTCCCTCACAAATGACAATTTAAAAAGGCCTCCTGTATAAAGCTAGTTTTGCCACTACATGATACAGTATATTACTTATGTGTGATGCAGGTAGCAGGATACAGTATACACAGAATATGTGATAGACTAACTCCTTATCCACGGCATGTCCCTTGTTTGTGATGACTGTTAATGGTATAGTTATCAAGTTCTCCATAAATCAGTACTTGAATAAGCAGATATAAAAATGGGGCATTTGATGGACAGTTTACAACAATGAAATATATTTCTAACCTTTAAAAATATAATAGTATTATGCCTTTAAGAAATAAGTAAGTTTTCTCCTATTAATTAAATAAAAACAGTCAAAACAAATATTTAATTTCTTTATTAGCAAATGTATGTAAGTGTGTAACAGGAAATTAGCTGTAGATGTAATAAAAATGTTGAACTACCAAAGTAAATTACGCAGAAGAGCCTTTTATTTTCACAAATAGAATTTCAGTACTCCTTCATTTACTTTAATCCTTCTTCTAGACATTGTAATTTCATGTTTGCTGCATATGTAAAGGATAACCACAAATTTTGTAGTGAACGAAAAACGCGTCATATTGTTGTAGGTTGTCTGCCTTTTTTAACACTGCGCAGGAAGTGTTTTGATGATGACTAGATGAGTGAGCTATTCTATCATCCTCAATGTAGGAAGCTCTGGAAAAGCTGATAAAGGTTTATTTATTTTACTTTTTACAAAGTGAATGTGGTAAAAAACATATTGCCTACATTTAAAGATGAAAGAAAAAGGAAGTAAAATCATTGTTTTGCATAGGTTCTTTTTTCTGATTACTAGCATACATTGTATTCAATAAATACATAAAAACACTGAATCTCAGTCAAAACCAATGTTCTTTTTATCTTGTTGCTTTAAATTGTTGCTTTGTGTGTTTTGTAAAGCAGCCCTATATAAAATATACTCTGACTAATTGTCCATTACAACAAACAACAAAGTCACAATAGGAGAATGTGTGTTCACCACCTAAAAAAAGTTTAAAAATACAAAGTCAAACTGACTGGCGAGGGTATAGTTTAGGGAGTGTGTGCCTGTGTGCCTGTGTGTGCCATTAAAGTTTTTTACTGGGTTGCACACATTGCCAACTGTGAATGATTCCACTGGATTCTCTCTTTTCTTTGGATACAAATATGTACAGTAGAAATTTATAATAATAAGATTTAATAAAGAGAAGAGATAGGGGCATACAGGGAGTCAACAGGTGTGTAACAATTAGTTATTTTGAGCTAATCATTATAATCACTTGCTTAAAGGACAAAATAAGAAATTAAATTTTCTCTACAAAAATGAGCCAGTGCAATACTAGTCTTGCTTGATGTTTTGCAAGTGTAAGGTGAATATATTCCATAGTTGTAAAATTTGAACCACCCTCAACAGGTATACAGGAACTAATAAGTCACCTTTAAACTCTAGGTCGCTCAGTTACTGTGGTCATTCACATACACACGTACTGTAAATTGACTGCAAGACACACATTATGGGTGCATGTGGATAAACTTCATGTCCAGAGCTGGCGTAGGCACAGTTGTTTCTCTCTTCTCTTACGTTCTGACTATTCTGCAGATGAGTTTAAGTAAGACTATGATCAAGAGGCATACACATTGTAAATGGTAGCTTAAAAGTTAGTGATGGATAGAGGAACACCGGCTTATGATTTATTAGAGAATCTTTCGGGACAAATGAGATCTGAAACAATGGTGTGTGTTAAATTTAAACCGGGGAAGCAGTCAAGTGTTGGGAAGCCTTATGTAAGCACAAGTCAAGAACTATTTAAACTAGAGAACAAGGGGGACAGGGGATTTAGAAAAAAACATGTTTGAGAAAAGCGCTGTATAAATGCAAAGAATTATTATTATTAAATGATAATAATGAAAAGAATATTTAAAAAAAAAAAACTGACAATGTAATAAAATCTTTTTTCAGCTGCTCCCTTTAGGGCCACCACAGTGGATCATCTTCTTCCATATCTTTCTGTCCTCTGCATCTTGTTCTGTTACACCCTGCATGTCCTCTCTCACCACATTCATAAACCTTCTCTTGGGCCTTCCTCTTTTTCTCTTGCTTGGCAGCCCTATTCTTAGAATCCTTCTCCTAATATACTCAGCATCTCTCCTCTGCACATGTCCAAACCAACGCAATTTCGCCTCTCTGACTTTGTCTCCCAACTGTCCAACTTGAGCTGACCCTCTAATGTACTCATTTCTAATCCTGTTCATTCTCATCACACCCAGCACCAATCTTAGCATCTTTAACTCTGCTACCTCCAGCTCTGTCTCCTGCTTTCTGGTCAGTGCCACCGTCTTTAACCCTTATAACACAGCCAGTCTAACCACCGTCCTGTAGACCTTCCTTTTCACTCTTGCTGATATTCGTCTGTCATAAATCACTCCTGACACTCTTCTCCACCCATTCCACCCTGCCAGCACTATCTTTTTCACCTCTCTTCCACAATCCCCATTACTCTGTACTGTTGATCCCAAGTATTTAAACGCATCCACCTTCGCCAACTCTACTCCTTGCATCCTCACCATTCCACTGACTTCCCTCTCATTTATACACATGTATTCTGTCTTGTTCCTACTGACCTTCATTCCTCTCCTCTCTAGAGCATATCTCCAGATCTTCAGGGTCTCCTCAACCTTCTCATTACTATCACTACAGATCACAATGTCATCTGCAAACATCATAGTCCATGGGGACTCCTATCTAATCTCGTCTGTCAACCTGTCCATCACCATTGCAAATAAGAAAGGGCTCAGAGCTGATCCCTGATGTAATCCCACCTCCAACTTGAATGCATCCGTCGCTCCTACCGCAGACCTCACCACAGTCACACTTCCCTCGTACATATCCTGTACAACTCTTACATACTTCTCTGCCACTCCCGACTTCCTCATACAATACCACAGCTCCTCTCGAGGCACCCTGTCATATGCTTTCTCCAGATCCACAAAGATGCAATGCAACTCCTTCTGGCCTTCTCCTTCTCCATCAACACCCTCAGAGCAAACACCACATCTGTGGTGCTCTTTCTTGGCATTAAACCACACTGTAATAAAATATAACTTTTGAAATTTAAAATCAGCAGGGAATAGGAATCAATAATAGATAAAAACAGTTTTGTGAAAACAAAATAAAATTGGTCTTATATGCAGCTTCAGATAAATATAGTGTTACACCTATAACAAACTTTTGCATGTGTTTTTCACTAGGCAATCTGCATTGTACCCTCATGATTGTTTAACTAAGGAAAGTAAATTGGTTTTGCATGACTGAGCATGAATGTGTACCCGAGTGTACCATGAAAGGAACGACCATCCAATGAACCTTGTAACAGATATTGCAGAGTCTAGTACTGGCTTATCCTGACACTAAACTAGATAAGCAGATTAGAAAACGTATGTCTGGGTGATGTAGTATTAAACGGGGTATGATGGCATATTGGTTAGCAATGATGTCTTGAAGCTCAGGAAATCTGCTTTTGATTATTTGATACTGCATTTGTCTGCGTGGTTTTTGCATATTCTCTTACTGATTTTTCTAGTAGTAGGGTGTTGTACCATGTTGGCCATTATGGATGCAATGAGAAGTCAAAAATGACACCTTTTATTGGCTAACTAAAATAGTTACAATATGCAAGCTTTTGAAATGCAGGAAGCAAACTGGGATGATAAGATGAGAGATGAGCAAAGGTTTTTCTTGAAAAATTGCATTAATCATATTAGTTTCTTATATACTGACAGGTCCTTTTAAATTACCATTCACTATGAAAATTCCAGTATTTATGTCGTCACTCCACTTTTATACATTGTACACTGCTAGCCTGGTGAATTATGAGACTTTATGCCAGTACTATGAATTTATCAATTTATTGAAGTTACTTGTATTTGTGAGCTGATGTTTTATATGAGCACAAAGTTAAAATCTGGAATTAAAATGGAATCAAAATACAATGCTAACAATTCAAAGCTAAAAATAAAGACACCTCACTTTTCAGTTTTGAGTAAAAAAAGGACTTTCATTTCAAATTAGGCAAACTATATTGGCCAGATTTTAAAAACAAATTGAGATATTTGGAGTGATTAGATATCATCTTAACAAAATGATCTGTAATGGATTGAAAGGTGTTGGCTCTCAACTTATAAGTATCTACGTTTTTCATCTTATTCCATAATTATTTTTCAATGTCCTTTTTTCCCTTCACAGCAGTATATAAAGTTATAATTGTAAGAACATCCAATCATGTTTTCATGATATAATAAAGAAATATCCTTATTCTATCCTGAGTAATCTTGAATTAGTTTATTAGTCATATTACAAACTACTGTAGAACCTTAACAACTATGTATAAGCAATTTTTAATTACAAACACAAATCATACTTGGATTTAGAAATCTACACCTTCTTTTAGCTGTATATAATCTAGAAAAGATTAGTTGATTAGTTATTATAAAAGAGACAGACCCTGAAAGTCACCCAGGCCTCAAAAAAAAAAAAATCTGCACCAAAGCCTTGGCTTCTAGTTATGTCTTACTGTATTTTAAACAGTTCTAATCATACACCTTTGTGGACACTTAATTAAAATTACAAAACCAATTTTAATCTGTAGTCCAATTAATATGTAAATGTATGCAAATGCAGTAAAACAAGGTGGTGATTAAGTTAAGGACACTCTATTTCATGTCTCCTTTAAGTGTGAAAACAAACCATCTTTCTTCCCTGCTCTTACTGATGGATTGTGATGTTTACAGGATTCATGCTGAGTTAAAAATGTTTAACCTTTCTCACATAATTTCTAAAATGAAATAATAAAAAGAATTTAAAATTAACACTTGCTTAGCATTTGGGTGCATGATAAAAACATTATAAAGTCATTTCCCAGTCACCCTTCAGTTTTCAATAAGGTCAATGCATAGTGAAATTTCTATCAGCAATTTAAAGGACTGTTTAAAATTCAGGACTTGGTATTCTAATACTTGAGGTGAAAGTCAACAATGCTGAGAAAAGGGCTTCTTGTCAAATTATGAGGTTTTATACCAATATCATTTCATACTAACTAACTTAACTGTAAACCATACATGGCAGATGTAGGTGAAAGTTGATTACTGTATGAATAAGTTAAATTTGGAAATAGTAAACACTAAACAGAAAAAATTTACAGATAAATATTACATGATAAACAACCTTCTCAAACCCACTTAATCTATTTCATGGTCATGAAGAGGAAGTAGGGTGAAATGACACCTTTTATTGGCTAACTAAATAGATTACAAATGGAAGCTTTCGAGGCAGCTAAGGCCCCTTCATCCTTGCCTGATGAAGGGGCCTTAGCTGCCTCGAAAGCTTCCATTTGTAATCTATTTAGTTAGCCAATAAAAGGTGTCATTTCACCCTACTTTCTCCTCTATCAATCTATGGCTAACACGGTACAACACTCTACTGCTATGGTCATGAAGACCACAGACAATCCTGATGACTTTGACTACAAAGCAGGAATTTCCAGAACTTGAACCTGGGGTAAGGGATCCACATCTCACATTCACACAGGGCCAATTTAGAATGCACATCTGTATGATTTGTGCAAATCAGGCATGGGATTAAAAGTTAGGATGTTGGATCTGCTGTCCAAATTAATGCATAAGACTTGTAAATAAATTATTTCAGCCAAATAGTTCGACAAAGCAACACATATTACTGCCTCTCTTTTAGTTAAATACAGTTTATGTGACTGCACAGAAGTTGATTATTCTGTATTAAATATTAACAATGCAACACTAAACTTATGCAAAGTTTGGAGGGTAAAATATCAATACAGTATATGTTACCTTTTTCATTTTTGACATCATCCAAACAGAGTGTGCCACTATATAGAGCATTCAACACTTGTAATGCCACTGAACAGTGCCATCACGTGGCTTTATGTTCATGTCTTGCTGAGTCAAAAATGTTGGTTATGCACAAACTGATGTTAAACTTGTAGAAACACGTCTGCACTGGTTCATTTAAATGGAAAGGTACATTTCTCCTGTACTACTATACTTTATCTTTAGGTTGATCTGTCTATATAATGTATGTGTACACCTAGTACATACCAAAAAAAAAATCAAAGTGTATCCTTCTAAAAGGAAAAAAATAACATAAAACGTAAAAAGAGAAAGATGTTTCTTGTGGTAATGGTAAAAATTTATACTTTTCCACTTGTCATCTATTTAATGAAAATTAGCTTATTCTGAGTTTCATAACCTTGTAATACATCCAATGAGCTCAATACTTAATCAGAAATATATTGGGGGCAACAACGAGCTCAGGGAGAATATAGTATACATACCTTTTTGTTTAACATTTCAATGCAAAAAAAATTGCCTTCCATTTGCATTTAAAGATTAATGCGTGCAGCATGCATCCTGGCCAAGTCAGGCATCAAAATAGCACACAAACCCACGAACAATCTGTACACGGTCCTCTTCAATGCTACAAACAAGAAATCGACAGCAGAAACATGAAACGCAGTTTACAGCATTCCATGCAGTCCTTGCCCAGCGGTATACATAAGACAAACATCAAAAAGAATCGCAATACCTATACAGGAACATCACATTGCCATCAGAAGAAAGGACTTACGATCACTGATCCATACGCATACTAAATCAACAGGACATACATTTAACTGGGACAACGTACAAGTAAAATTTAAGGCCAGTAATAAAAGTGCCAAAGAGCTGGCCGAATCTTGGCTATCAAATGAGAACGTCATCATCAGATACTTGGACATAAATCCAGCATATGCAAACTTAAGAAGAACATGTTCATAATAAATAAAACTTTACACCCGATACCCCCCCTTCTGATCACAGTGACTTAGCCACCTCCCCACCACGTAATTTTTGCTATATATTGCATTTGATTCTTGTAAGTCTAAGTATTATCATCTGATGAAGGCCCCTGGCAAGGGTTGAAAGCTCAGGAATAAAGACTACTTTATGATGTGATTCATTTTTTTCTCCCTTTGTGGATCTCCAGCTGCAAATATATATATATATATATATATATATATATATATATATACATACTATACTGTATATATTGTGACAGATTAGGGTTTTCTTGTACCCTCAGACCACTCGTCAGACACCAGATAAAAAGTCCAATTATTATTTATTATAATAATAGTGTGCACAAAGCACCCTCCACTCCCAAATACTCAATAAACAATACAATACAATAATCCAATCCTCCAAATTCCCAGATGCTTAGCCACCCAGCCTCCCAACTCAGCTCGTTCGTCTGGGATCTCCCACAGTCCTTTATACTCCTTGACCCAGAAGCATTTCACCCTCTGTCCATGTGACCTGGAACACTTTTGGGTCAGATAAAAATCCTTCTTTTTCTTCACCCAGGAAGCACATCGTTCTCTTTGTCCACGTGACTATGACATACTTCCTGGGCGTAAGGCAAATAGTCTCTGGGCCTCCCTGCAGTGACTCCTGGCGGCCCTCATGGTATCCAGCAGGGCTGTGAATAAAGACTCCAATGTTCATAATGCCCTGCTGGTCTTCGGGCACCTCCATACTGCAGGGAGAGCTCCACCTGGCGGCGTGGGGGTATTGGCCCGGATGAACAGCTGGCCACACAACACTATATATATATACATATATATATATATATATATATATATATATATATATATATACACATATATATATATATATATATATATATATATATATATATATATATATATAAATAAACAAACATATATTTTTATTTACATATATATATTGTCACACACGCGTGCTTCGGAGGCAGTCAACAAGCCCAGAGGTGAGCGATTTATTACCAGGTAGGGGGTTGTATTGTAGTACCGATGCCTCTCTCTCTGACTTTTTAGAACCAAAGAAGAAAAATAATAATCACTTACCTTCAACAATCCGTACCTGTGAAAATGGCTCCACAACTATTTCCTCGTCCATGACATCACTTCTGGTTCCTGCTGACGACGACACTTCTGGTCCTCCACTAATGATGTCACTTCCGGCCCCCGAAGATGACGTCTATTCCGGTCATTCGCTGATGACGTCACTTCCGGCACACATTGATGACATCACTTCCGGTCCCTTGCCAATGATGGCACTTCCATCCAGCTCGAATGACGTCATTTCCTATATATTTATTTAAATTTCTTTGCTGGTCTCTTTGTTTCACATACAACATACTTTATGGTTTGTAAAAGTGAATATTAGCTTTAATTGCATACTTATAATTTAGAAATTCATTATAATGGGCTGTTCAGAGGGTAAAGTTTTGACAAACTGTGCATATTTAAAAAAGGCTGCACTTTGAAAAGATTCATTGTAGAAGTATGAATAAAAAAGGGTTTAACAATAAACAAAAACACATCTATCCACCATATGAATTCTGAAACATGCGTTATTCAGCATAGGACCAAGGGAAGCTGAAGCCTGTTATGGTAGCCTTAGACAAAACTATAGGACCAGTATTAAGCAAAACTTCAGTGCAACAGATGGTGAACTGGGGTGTATCCAGAATCCCAGGTCATTTTTTAACATTTTGTTACTTTTGCAGTCTGTGGAAATAGAGAGACTTTTATGTATTGGTGTGGAGAATTTGGTTACATTGAATCGTTTAATTCTTAGATAAGTCCCATTTAGAAAGTTCAAGTGACAGCTTTGTTTGTATGTTTCACCAAGAAAACACATACTGGCTATCAATATTTATATTTATTTTTAAACAGACTTATTCTAAAAGCCATCTTGCATGGTTGGATAACAAATTAATTTCCAACAAATTAATCAAGTCCTTTGTCGCACAGAAATAAATTTCACTAAAGTATTATTGTTTTGGCATGTGGGATACATGTGTGGACATAAAACCTAAGTAGTTTCAGAGGAGAAAGTTTGATGGATCTTGATTTTTGCTGTTAAATTCCAGCTATGCCCAAGAAACTGATGATTAACTTTAGCATACTTTAATAATTCAGATTTTACATCAACCAGCCTGCAGGGGCATGGAGATTGAGAATGTTTTGAAAAACATGAGAGATCAGTGCTATATAATAATGAAAATTTCAGGACACTACTTTTGAATACTTCTGTGCTGTCCTGTCAAGAGATCGGTGATATATAATAACGAACATTTCAAAATATGAAAGCAACATTGTAAGGACGACTGTGATCTTAAACTGCAGGTTGTGTATTAAATAAACATATAGATTTTATCTCTGGATCTTACCCAATATTTCTTCGATTCAAAATGAATGAATTAAGTTGTGAATGAAAGAATAAAGTCGTGAATCTGAATCCAAACCAGTTCATATATAAAAGAGTACCTCAAATTAAAATTCTCTCTATCACCAGCTGTGCAAACATCAATGATTTGCTAAGTATGAAACATTAACTATTCAACTACTTATTGTACATTAAACAACTTAAAGGTGTCATTTTGCTAAATGCTCTCCTATGTGGAAGTACAGCTGTTCTGTTTAATGATATAGAAGAACAAAGTTTAACAAGTTTTATTATGTCTCATTTTGGTGAAACCTAGTTCAGTAACATAAACAGCATGTATTTAGCTGAACCAGCACTTGTATAGCTGAACATTCACTGCTCTACATATCATTAAACACTGGTCAAGAAGGTAGACTAGGACTGATTTTAATTATTAGCTGCACATCACGTGTCTTCAAAAAAGTGATTTTACGTCCTTCAAAACTGTAACATTCCATTAAGTATTAAAACTGAATGAAGCTCAATTAGATTACTAATTTTCAGACCTCCTGGGTCACAATTCTCATTCACACCTTAATGTACCAATCTTTTAATCTGAAGCTAGCTAATAAACTAGGCAAAAGTGTTTTAATTGATACTAATACATATGAAGAAATAGACAGCTCAACTAAAGGTTCTTCCAAACTGGGAAAGCTCAAGCACTCTTGTAAAAATACATTAGTTGTGAAGTTAACATTCAAAATGTAATTAAATCAATTCTACATTAAGCTATTTCAGATCAATAATCATAATTGACAAACAGATTGCAACAAAAAACAAAACGCATTAATACTTAAAAATATTATTATGAGGACAAACTCACAAATAATTAAGGTCTTGTATGACCACAGCTTATTTCTGAAGCAGGTTTTGGATATAGCAGCTGCCCAATTAACTTCTGGGTCAATTAGACCATTACATTATTTTAGCTTACCCTGGGCTTTCTCAACTTCTATTCTTTGATTTCATTTAAAGAGTTAAAAATACAGTACTGCTTCTGGGTTCGTCTATAAATGTCTTATGGTCCAGGAGAAATCAGTTTGATATTTAGAGACTACCAAGAAAGTGCTTGGTATCCTGAAAAGGCACCAGTGATCATAGCTTTGGTCACAGTCTCTTATCCTAATGACTCCAGAACGCTTATTTTTTAAAACTGGCAGTACCACTTACTTTACCCTTACACACACTACAGTAGAATGTATGATGATTAAGAGGGCTTATTCAACCTTTCATGGGTATTGTTGTAAGTAATCAAAGAGAAAAAAAAAAGTTTAGAAGTCATTCAGCATTTCATATAGCTACATAAACTTCAAATTATTAGTCTTCCACTGTTAGTACAATAACAAAATAGAAAAAAAATGTTTCTCTCATATTCAATATTCTCAGATACCTGCAGCAAGAATTTTTAAAAGTATAAAGGCATGTACAATAATAAAATGAACATAGACACCTTTAGGCTTAGTTGCCACTAACAAAGATAAATTTGAAAGCACAATTTTTATTAATTTCCTTCCATCCTCACAGATTTGACCATTATTATTTAGTAAACTGAATGACTTTTAAATTTCTTCTAACATACATAAAATATATCCTTTGACTCTGGGGCAATGACTATTATCACATACCTTGGCTTATGGAGAAAGCAGACTACTATGTTCTTTGATTTAATAGGTAAACCCTCTACAGATCACATTTTCTCCTTTGGCCTGAACTTTTTCAACACATAACATCCAAATAGCAAGGTCAAAATCTGGTTTATAAACCCTGCTTTAAAAACTACTCTCTCACTTTAGCCTTTGGAAGTAATCTCTGCCTCACTCACAGAATATTATATATATATATATATATATATATATATACAGTAATCCCTCGCTATATCGCGTTTCGACTTTCGCGGCTTCACTCTATCGCGGATTTGTTTGCTTCTCTCTGTCTCTCTCACTCTCTCTGCCTGATGGAGGGGGTGTGAGCAGAGGGGCTGTTTGCACAGAGGACACGGACGCTCCTCTACAAAATGCCGCTTTATCGTGGTGATTCTGCATACTTAAAAGCACTATCGATTTTTTGATTGTTTGCTTTTCTTAGCGAGCGCTCTCTCTGACATTCTCTGCTCTTCACGGTGCTCCTTTGAAAATAAGATATGTTTGCATTCTTTTAATTGTGAGAAAGAACTGCCATTTCTGTCTTGTAATGAAGCACAGTTTAAACGTTTGACTAAAGGGTGTTATTTCATGTCTAGAGGGCTCTAATAATGTTAACAGTGTGGGAGAGTTTATAAGTGCTTAAAATATATAAAAATAACCATACAAACATATGGTTTCTACTTCGCGGATTTCCACCTATCGTTTTGGGGGGGGAGGTCTGGAACGCAACCCCCGCGATCGAGGAGGGATTACTGTATATATATATATATATATATATATATATATATATATATATATAAATGATCAAATAAGTCATAGCATCGATGTATTGTTAAACAAAATGAGCACACACTATTTTGTACTCTATTTTCAAAATAAAAATTATGTACAATATTAAATTAAAAATGCTATAAAAATGTAATGATGTTGGATATTAAATGAATTTTGTTGAGGTGTTAGATGCATTTTTAAGAGGCAAGTGCCTGAATGACATGAAAAAAACAAAGATGCTTCCATTTATATAACATATCACTTGGAAACCATAGAAAGAAGTTGTTATCCAAAAAAAAAGAATTGGAATTTGTTTTTATTAAGAAAACAGTAACATGTTAATGTCAATGTCAATTTATTTATATAGCACATTTAAAACAACATACGAATGCTGTGGCCAAAGTGCTTTACAATAATAGAATAAAATAAAACAAACAAAAAACATAAATAACATAAATAGAAATAAAATATAGAAACATAAATAAAATAAATAATAAATAGAAGTAATGTAATATAATCACAATGAGGTAACCATCAGTATTACTGAAAGTCATGGAATGCAAGTGAATAGAAATGACTCTTTAATCTTATTTTGAACAGTTCAATTGTAGACGACTCCTTTATGTAATGAGGTAAAGAGTTCTACAGGCGAGGAGCAGCAGCTGCAAAAACCCTGCCTCCCTTGGTACGAGGGACAACAAGAGACAACTGACCAGAAGATCTAAGCACTCTGGATGGCTGGTGTAAAACACACAATTCGGATAAATAGGCAGGAGCAAGCCGATGTAAAGTTACAAAAACTAGCAATTAGATATTAAATCAATTCGAAAACTGACAGGCAGCCAGTGTAAATAAGATAAGATGGAGAAACAGTCATGCTTTCTTGTCCCAAACCAGAAAGTGAGTGGCAGCATTCTGGACTAACTGTAACCTGTGTATCAGGGATTTGCTAATCCCAGAATACAGCGAGTTGCAGTAATCGAGGTGAGAAAAAATAAAAGCATGAGTAGCTTTCTCAAGATCCCTAGAAGTTAAAAAGGCTTGATCTTACCTAAAAGACGAAGCTGGAAAAAACAACTCTTGACTACAGAATTTACTTGTTTCTCAAAAGAGAGGTTACTGTCAAATAGAACAACTAGATTGCGCACTTTGCAAAAGAAAGAGAAAGAGCCGAGAAGTCCAAAACCAATTTGCTACTATAAGCAACTCCGTTTTATTTTGATTCAGATCAAGAAAAGTATTAGCCATCCAGGATCTTAGTTCAGAAAGACAGATGTGGAGTTGATTTATTGCAGAGTTGCAGACAGGAATATAAACCTGAGTATCATCAGCATAGCAGTAAAAAGAAATGTTAATTTTCCTAAAAAAAGCTCCAATAGGATGAAGGTATATAGAGAATAAAATAGGACCCAAAATGGATCCCTGAGGAACACCATATTTAAGAAGAGTAGTAGACGAAAAAGAGGAATTTAAGGTCATACAAAAAATTTGCATCCAGTTCATAATTCAACACAGCAATAAAATAGTTATATACTACACCCATAGGCATATCAGTCTGTTGTTAGTGGCCCTGAAGTCAAGTTTGGTCATTTAGTGAAGTTTTCATATGCTACACCTCATATAACAAAGGACACATTATTTAAGGCATACCAACGGTTTTGGAAGTGACTCTTCACACTGTAGCTTGTTTTTGAAATTTTAAATGCAATAATACACCTACGGTGCTATAATTCTCAGTAAAATTTAAAAAAAAATACAAATATAAGCTTACAACAAAATTTCATGCATTTAGAATTACTTGTAATATAATAGTCTGTCAGTAGCAATACAGTTACCAGAAGACAGAAATAAATATTAGTTAAAATTAAATGTGCCTATTTCTAATGATTCCTATAAACACTCTAAAGGGATAAACATATTAATATTTATTCATTAATGAATAATGCTATATGCAATAAATCCATGTTTAAAACAACACAAAACAATGTTTAAATGACTTTAATTATTTGCAGGGTACTGTAATTTAAAGTTGCAGTAAAAAGATTTGAATGAGATTAAGCAAAAACTAAACAGACCATATTATCTTTTATCCCTTGTAAAGTCAAACAACAACTCTTAATTATAAAATCGCCTTTCTATCACAAACAACAAACCAAGGCTCTTTACATGTACAAATGCAAAAAACAAATGCTTAGCTGTATTTAACTTGGAAGAGCCAACACATGAACTGACTCACTGTGATACATTGGGTCAAGAACTGCAGCGAAAAATGTGTAGCCTTTGCCTCTAGGCCACACTACCCAGATGCATTTGGTAATTACGTTTATACTTATTGTGATCTTAAACAAAAAAGTAACTATGTTAACTGATAAGTCATTAGAAAATCTGTGCCATTAAATGTAACAGCTATAAGTAATAAAATTAAAACATTTAATATTAAGAAAATCTGTGATTAGTATTTAAATTAATGCAAAAAAAACAAAAACAAAACAAAACAAAAACAATTGCCATATATGTTACAACCACTTACATTATTCATAATTTTCTTTTCATTCATTTCAGTATATCTGCAGCTTTAGTCTCATAAAGTCTGTAAGTTACCGAAACCTTTGGTAGTGCACTAACTAATCTCTTCAAATATCTTAAAAACACATACTATTTTGCTCTGTCTCCACTAATAAAATAATTCATTCAATAGATTTAAAGTGAAGTTCAATTCTATGAAAAGTAATGGTTTCCTAAATGTAAAAATCACAAAACTCCAATAAATTGGTATATAATACCTATCTTTTTCATGATATATACTTTTACATTAATTAGATGGAGGACTCCTACAGCAAAGGTAGCATTGAAGCAAATGTAGAAGGTCCACAGAGAATTTCATTCAATAGGCAATTTTAAAATTGAATAAGGAGGTTTGACTAAGCAATAAAATCCAGTCCCTGTGCCAGTGAGTGGTACTTGGGAGGAATGCCACCAATTATCTTATTTATAAATCAACGGCAATTTCACTGATTACTTTATCTTAAATTTGATTAAACACAAATTTCAAAGTTAAAAATCATTTGATCTAATTTCCTTTATTGGTAATAATCGCAAGCTTCCCTAGCCTCCACTAATCAAAAATTCAATTGATTTCCAGCAGGCAGCAACTTGCTTTGAAGAGACTTAAAGAAACAGAAATGTAAGGATCAACATTAAGCAGCTTTCAGTGAGTGAACACAATCTTCTTTACAAATGTGTCTCTTAAAAACTAATACACTTGTTACATATTTCGGAGTCTGATTTCATTTAGATAGATAGGACTTTATTTTTCCCCAGGGGGATTTTTTTTTTTTTATATAAGTTCCACAAATAAATAAATACATCTATGCATAAATACACACACCCGTTTGTCTTAACACATACCAGAATGAGTATAAAGCAAGAAAATTGAAAAGAAAGAAAAGTTCTGACTTGGCTGTCACAATCACAGTGAACCATTATGCAGATGTATTGCTGTTGGTATAAAGGAGCCCCAGTAGGGTTCCTTGACACTTTTCTGCCAAATAATTTGTTTGTTGAATGTACTCTGTGATAATGTGTCAGAAGGAGGATATGCAACTTTGTTCATAATGGTACTCAGTTCTGTTTTAATTCTCTCCGTTGCTAATACCTCCATAGGGTCCAGAGTGCATCCTATATAAATCGGGGAAATAATTATTTGATCTCCTGCTGAATTTGTAAGTTAGCTCACTTACAAAGAAATGAACAGTCTCTAATTTTATGGCAGATTTATTTTAATGGAGAGAGAGAATATCAACCATTAATCCAGAAAAAAAATTACATAAAAGTTATAAATTGATTTGCATGCCATTAAGTGAAGTAAGTATTTGATCCACTACAACCCCTGCAAGATTTCAATCTATTACAGCGTAGTGTGTTTCCAATGGTATTCTTGGTGACCGTGGTCTCAACTGCCATCAGATCATTAACAAGCGATTCCAAAGTAGTTTTGAGCTGATCCCACACCATTCTCATCCTGTATTAGAGGGGTGTCAGGGACCTCTGGAATTGCGCTAATTTGCAGGGTTTAACTAACAGAAAGCTGAGTGCAGGAGTCATTGTCAGATGACTGGAGGTATGAGACTGTTGAATTCCATTATTTTATATTTATTTAACATAAAAAAACAACTAAAACAATAAACAAACAAACATGCTGTAAATAAACCAATATGGCGTAAAGAAAAGTCTGTCGTGAACAGGCAACCACTTTTGGTTGAGGGCGTGACCTCATTAAATTTTCTTACACACCCCATGAGGCCAGATCTTGCATGGTGCTCCAGAACAAATAATTATTTCCCCCACTGTAACTGAGCGTGCCCTTTTATTAAGCTTGTTGATTCGGTGGGCATCCCTTGAAGAGATATTACCAGCCCAGCACACCACAGCATAGTCAATTGCACTGGCCATTAAAGAGTTATGGAAGATGTGACGGATGTCACTTCCCACATTAAATGAACGTCCCGTGAGGAAAAACAGCCTGCTCAGCCCTATTGTATATAGTTCCTCTGTCTTCCTAGACTACTGTAACCTGTCATTATTATGGAACCCTGAATACATGTAGGAGTGGACCACCTCTACATCCACTCCTTGAATAGTGACCAGGCATAGAGGTTTTTTAGTGCAACGAAAGTCAATGACCAGGTTTTTATTTTTTTAACCGATGTTAAGATGTAGACAATTCTCTTTGCATAAAGCAGGAAGTAACACAACCTGGTGTTATATTTGTAGTCGTATTATTGCATTATATTGTATATGTGTATTTATCACATAGTAAGTATTTTTCCCCCAAAGTCACAGAGATTGCACATTAGTAATACCATGGCCTGTTATCAATGATGCTAGTTTTTGTAAGAGGTAGAAAGATGCACTGGCTAGTGCTGGTTTTGTAAAGTTCAAGACACCTGAGCCTGATGAGCAGCTTAGTCACTAGCTGTACAGATTTTATATACTCTCATGTGTTCACATGATGCTTCTCTGGGCTTTACAGTTTCCTCTCTTATCAAAAAAGAGTCATGTTAGGTTATTTGTATTTACACCCTAGAATAAATTAATATTTGTTTCAGGATTATTTCCTCAAAATTACCCCAAAAAACAAAGATCAATTTCTTTTACTAGTACAGTACTACTAACAATGTATTACAACTAAAACCACCTCATATTAATAGATACAACTGTTAAAAATTCATACCTCAATTCTTGGAAGCACTAGCGTGACTTCACTAGAGGGCTGCCTCAATCAACTACCAACATTTCTAAACAATTTTCAATATCAGGTGCATTAGAAACATTAAAACAGTAGTATTCAGTGAGTACAGACAGAGAGTGATATTTACCTGATGCTATAACTTGCCTGTTTAAATAAGAGAGGACACAGACAAGTGAAAAAGTCAGTGACAAAGTCAGAAAATGGGAATCCAAGTCTGCTTCAATGCTATGGAATAGTTTCAGTATACCAGACAACATGAAAACCAGAAAAAACGTAAAATATGAATCCAAACAGCAATGTGATTCATGCTTAAATGGTTAAGAAAGTACTGAAATAATTTTAGGAGGATGAGAATTAATGAAGAGTACTGCATCAGCCACCATCCTCACTAGATGCGTATTCAACCAAGCAAATCAGGGATGTTATAAAATGAGCAGAGATCTATCAACAGCTTGCCTATGCCAAATTCAGGACATATCAGAGTCTACAAGGATCAGCTTCCACTTGATGCACTTTTCACACCCTGCCAAGAATACATTTAGGCTGTTTGGTGGGTAAATTATTAGAATTACAGGCAGTGCCAAGTTTGTTTAAGTAAATTTTTGAAGGCTTAAATTTCCATAACCCTGATTTGGTCTCGTCAGTTGTGAGAGATGGATGTCCGAAGCGGAGCTCCGCTAGCAGCGGTGTTATTTTTCATACTATCTTCTTATTATCCTGAGATATCCTGTATTTATCCAACCTGAGGGGCACTACTACAGTATAAGCAAGCATATATAAACATGGCCAACAAGAAAGAGGTTCAGAAAGAAATGAAAACTAAAGCTACATCCAAGCTCAAATCAGCAAGCCCAAATTCAAGCTCAAGATAAGGCCTTTCAGAGACTGACCTGGATCAGATGGACGAAAGCCCAGACTCCTCGGGACCACGGTCCGCTACATCGTCAAATGTACGAGTGCGAGTGACGCAGGTCACGATAGCTCGCCGATTGGAGAAGATCATCTGAAACTGGAAAAGGCCTTGCAGTCCGCACTTTCAACTATTCCATGCAAGCCAAGAGCACCGGCTGCAATAGAGCCCACCGCCTCACCTACAGTGCACGAAAGCAGAAATGATATGTCTGAACTGAAGGTGATGATCGCTAAGCTCAAGCAAGCTCAAGTAAGAGATAAAGAAAGATATAAAGAAAAGCGAGAAGGCAAATGAGAAGGCAAGGGAAAGTGCAAAGGAGAAGCTAAATGAGAAGCTGCGACAGACGTGGCAGCAGGCTAATAAAGACTTGGAGAAACACATATGTATTTGCTTTGAGGCAGTCTTTAAAGATATGGTGGGTAAAATTGAAGAGCACATTCAGGAAACCACGTCTAAACTAAGCACACTTGCTGATCAACTGGATGATGTCAAGGAGACATTCACGACTCGGATTGAAACAGCCGAAAATCTAGCTGCCAGTGCTGAAAAAAAAGTAACAACTGCCAACTCCAAATGCAAAAAACTCGGAGACAGACTTGCTGCTTTGGAAGATGGAAGCAGAAGGAATAATATTAAAATCGAAGGTCTACCAGAGAATCGAGAAAGTCCAAACCCAGTGAAATTCGCAGCTGAACTATTTTCTAAAATAATTGGAGAGGACTTTAAAGCAGATTCTGAGATAGCAGCGGCTTATTGCGTACGCGGATCAAATACCGTTAGACCTAGATCTTTTATTATTCTCTTCGAGAGATTATTATTTAAGCTAGAGGTGATGGCACTCCTCAGACACAAGCAAGAGATTATATATGAAAATAACCACATTCGTATCTTCAAAGCTGATCCTGAAACTATTTTAAAACACAATAGTGAGTCGTAGCCTGTCATGACATGGCAAGGATAAATAACCTACTTTCTGATCTATTTGTTAAGATACAGGTTTATATCATTATATATCCTCTTTATTACTTGGATGCTATCTGTTTATGTTTTAATTACAGTTATAGATGTTTGTGCTTAATTTTTTAATTTGTTTTTTCTTTATCTTATTTATTTATTTTTTCTCTACCCTAAAGAAGAATGTTTAACATTGGTTTATTGTTATTATTGCATTAAGACTTACTATGCTTATTCTGGACCACTTTCTAACATCATTCCCGGGTTTATTATCTTAATACATTAAGATTGCTGAAGATTATATATATTTCAAGTTCATAGTTTGTTAATGATTATATTTTAGGCATATAGTATTTAGACTATATTGCCAATAGATATCTCTATTTTTTAATCCTAAAACGCCGCTGCGTGGGGGCTTGTTTTGCTTTGGATGTGCTCTGTCTCTGGCTCTGCTCTGCAATAACTCTTGGGGGAAATAGGAAATTAAGGTTAAAGCTGTCTCACTTCCAGTTAAGACTATAAAATTACATCAAAAATTCAGAATCAATGTCTCCATGATAGGACAGTTAAATTTGTGAGCTGGAATGTTAAAGGCCTGAATCACGAATTAAAGAGAAAGAAAGTACTCTCTTACCTAACAGGTTTAAAAGCTAAAATAGTATTTTTACAGGAGACCCACTTACTAAGCAAGGATCAGTTCCAGCTGCAAAAGGACTGGACTTGCCAAATGTTCCATTCTAGCTTTACAAAGAAAACTAGAGGTGTGGGAATTCTCACACATAGAACAGTCTCATTTGTAGCATCAGATGTAGTATTGGATCCTGAAGGGAGATATGTGACGGTCACGGGTAACTTATCTAACTGTAAAATGATTTTGATAAATGCTTATGCACCTAATGTCGATGATAAGGAATAAGGAACACTCATAAAATTATAATGGCTGGGGACTTTAATTGTGTTTTAAATCCACTCTTAGATAGGACTTCTATCACAGGGAGGATGACATCTAACACTGCAAAGATAATTACAAAGTTTATAACTGATCACAACTTATCAGACCCCTGGAGGTTTTTAAACCCAAACTCAAGAACATATTCTTTCTACTCACTAGTACATCATTGCTACTCAAGAAATGATTATTTCTTTATAGATAATAATTTCTTGCCTATGATTAAATCTTGCAAATACAATGCTATTGTTATTTCTGACCATGCCCCTCTGATCTTGGAGCTAAAGTCATTATGCCCCACACACTCACTTCTCAGATGGCGTCTCAACCCGCTTCTATTAGCAGACAAGAATTGTGCAGAATTTATATCCTTGAGACAAATACATCCTCAGAGATTTCTGTAGGAATACTCTGGGAAACTCTTAAGGCCTTCTTAAGAGGACAGACTATTTCATATCTTTCCCACAGAAATAAATTAGAAACCAAGAAAGTATCAAAGCTAAGAAGCAAAATTACTAGAACAGATAAAGAACATGCAAGGCTTCCAAGAGAGGCTCTATAGAGGAAAAGGCAGGCTCTGCATTCAGATCTAAACCTCTTGACAACTAAAGAAACTGGACAACTAATTTATAAATCCAGACATCATTACTATGAACACGGAGAGAAAGCTAATAAGCTTTTAGCTCAACAAATTCACAAGCAAGAAGTCCGCAACGCAATCCCAGTAATCACCAGCATGAACGGAGACAAAATCATCGACCACAGAAATATAATGCACACATTTAGAGACTACTATAAATCCTTATATTCTACTGAGTTTAAAGAAGACAACACACAATCTAATGCATTTCTGGATACATTACAGATACCACAAATAGAAACTTTTAGTGCCGAGGAACTTGATAAACCTCTGGTGTTATCAGAATTACTAGATTGTATAAAGTCGCTTCAAGGCGGGAAAGCAGCAGGCCCTGATGGCTAACCTGCAGAATTTTATAAGAAATTCTCCGCTCAGCTAGCTCTTCTCCTATTAGCAACATTTACAGAAGCCAGAGACAATCAAACTCTTCCTCAAACTTTTCGCCAACCATTAATCACCACTTTTCCTAAACAAAATAAGGACTTATTACAATGTGCATCATACAGACCAATTTCACTTTTGAATAATGACGTTAAAATACTCTCAAAAATCATAGCTAGAAGGATGGAGAAAGTGCTCCCTTCGGTAATATCACAAGATCAAACTGGATTTATCAAGGGTCGACACTTATCTTCAAATCTTCACGCCTGTTTAATGTAATATACTCACCAACTAAGTCAAACACCCCAGAAATATTATTATCATTGGATGCAGAAAAAGCATTTGACATGATTGAATGGAAATACCTTTTTACTACATTGGAGAAATTTGGGTTTGGCCCGAACATTTGTGCATGGATCAAACTACTGTATACCAATCCAGAAGCTTCAATTTGTATCAACATTTGTTCAGACTACTTTAAACTAGAACGTGGTACCAGACAAGGATGCCCCTTGTCACCGCTGCTGTTTGCAATCGCCATTGAACCACTGGCAATACACTGTCGAAATGCTGATCAGATAAAGGGGATTATCAGAGAGAAACTGGAAGAGAAACTTTCTTTCTATGCAGATGATATGGTACTGTATATATCAGATCCACAAAATTCTGTGCCTGCAGTCTTAACAACATTTACAGAATTTCAAAAGGTCACAGAATTAATCTGAATAAAAGTGTACTCTTTCCAGTGAATTCTCAAGCATATAATATTAGATTAGACACCCTACCTTTTATCATTGCAGAACAGTTTAAATACCTAGGGTAAACATCAGAAGTAAACATAAAGCTCTTTATCAACAAAATTTTGACGTCTGCATGGAAAAAATTAAGCAAGACTTGCATAGATGGTCAACCCTTCATCTCACTCTAGCTGGAAGAATTAACACTGTTAAGATGAATATTCTTCCTAAGCTCCTTTTTTATTTCAAAACATTCCAATATACATCAATAAATCATTTTTTAAGCAATTAGATTCAACAATAACCTCATTTATTTGGAACTCAAAACATCCACGTATCCAAAGAGTGACCCTACAAAGACAAAAGGCAGAAGGTGGCATGGCTCTACCTAACTTCCAGTTTTATTACTGGGCAGCAAACATACAAGTTATAAAAACCTGGACACAAACAGATGAACATACACATGCCTGGTCTTCAATAGAACTAAAATCCTGCAGTACTTCTTTATATTTAATGCTCTGTGCCCCAATAAATGCAAGTTATCGGCAATATACTAATAACCCAATTGTGCTTCACTCACTCAGAATATGGAACCAATGTAGAAAGCATTTTAAGATGGAGAAGCTTTTATCTGTGGCACCTCTGCAAGAGAACCACCTCTTTCAACCTTCACAAACATATGCAGTTTTAATATCTGGAAAAATTTGGGATTAACTTGCTTAGAGATCTTTATATAGACAACGTCTTTGCATCCTATGAACAATTACATTCCAAATTTAACATTCCAGCTACACATTTCTTTCACTATCTTCAAATTAGGAACTTTGTTAAACAGAACCTGCCCGATTTTCCTCATCTTGCACCCTCATCCATGCTGGAAAAAATATTGCTCAATTTCAAGGACTCAGACACCATCTCTGCAATATATAAAATTATTTTACAGTCCCTCCCTTTCAAAGATCCAAGAGGACACTGGGAAAAAGATCTCTCAATTAATATATCAGAAAAGGAGTGGAAAATAGCAATGCAGAGAATTCACTCGAGCTCCATATGCACAAAGCATACAATTATTCAACTCAAAATTATATATCAAGCACATCTGTCTTGCATAAAACTCTAAAATGTTTCCAGGGCAAGATCCAACCTGCGAACGCTGCAATCAAGTCCCAGCCTCACTGGGTCACATGTTTTGGGCCTGCACCAAATTAACATCATTCTGGACCAAAATTTTTAATTACCTTTCAGACAGCCTTGGTCTCACAATCCCTCCTAACCCATTAACAGCTGTGTTTGGGGTTCTTCCAGATGGGTTTAAAGTGGAGAAGGACAAACAAACTGATTGCATTCACTACACTTTTGGCACTCAGACTTATTTTGAGGAACTCTCCTCTTTTAAGTCAGCGGGAAACCGATGTTTTATACCATTTGAAATTGGAAAAAATCAAACACTCAGTTAGAGGATCTGTACAGATTTTTTTCAAAACATGGCAGGATCTAAACAGTAATATTTTAGAATAAGCTCTTAAAGCACAGAGGAAGCAATTATTTCTGTATTTCTTTTTCTTCTCCATTCATCTCTATTGGCTTATCAAACTCCTCAATTTAGGTATGTTTACAAGCCTTAAGGTTTACTCCGTTGGCCTTGCTCTCTTTCTCAGGGGTGGGGGTCGATTTATTCTCAATCCTACTTTTTGTAAAAATTGATTATTTGTATGGAATGATTGCAATAAAATTAAAAAAAAAATTCCATAACCCTGCACTCACTTAATGTGAAAAATTTGCCAGATTTATCCCTGGATGTTCCACAATGCACCCTTAAAAAATAACAAGAGCATCATATGAATCATAGTTCAAACTGGAAGCATAAAAAATATGGCTTTTTTTCATTTCTATTAGATATCATGTAATTTTATAATTTGTACTATAACGATATCCATTTATTCATGCTTTTTTAAAGTACACATCTCTCATATAAAGCAGCAGAAAATTATATGTATTATTGAAAATCTGTGGGTTCAAAATGTTAAATAGGCTGCATATTTGGCCATCACAACACAGTACATTAAGATTTTAGTCAATTTTGTCAATGTGATGAATGCCAAAAAAAAAAGGTTGAAATGTTACTTTAGCATTAAATTTTCTTATTAAAGCTGCTGCTGAGTTTGTTTGTATTGCTTTAGATTAAACCATAACAATTGTTTTGAATAACTCTTACAAACTTTTTCTCATTTTCTTTTTCTTATTTGTATGCTGCAGTGATATACGGTGTACATTGAACCAATGACAGAATTAATGTCTCATCCTTTTCATACTGTGCTTCTTTTAACTAAAGGATACAAATAACTGAAAACAGTAATTAATTTCCTTCTCAAAGAAAAATATGAATTTGTATTATGCAGAAAAGAATATTTACCTTATAAAATATCACAACATTATGTACTGATACTATCCTAAACTTAAAAATATCTAGAATACTTGGGAAGAGAGCTTATTTAAAGTTTCCTTCTTTTATCACAATTTAAATATATCATGACAATAAATTATGATCTCTAGTTTCTAAGTCCTTAATATTTTGTTCTTTAAGTAAACATTTTCCAAGGGTCATTTACTATATACTGTAATTACTTCATTACTAATATATTTGAATATGTCATTTCCATATGAAACATTAAGGGCATTTTTTTCCTCATACATGCATTTTGAGAACAAAAAAAGTAAAACAAATAAACTTCAATTATAAAAGCACACAACTACACGACTGTAACTTATTAAAATATCAACTGAAGCAAGCCACCTAGTTAAACAATGCAAAAATTCTTAATAAAACACTACGAGCTACAGATCTACCCCAAAAAAACATCAAGAAACAGAGTGGACTTGTGTGTTAATAGAGTAGATTAGGCAGAAGCTATTCTGCCACTGAGAAATAAGATCAAATCTGTTCTATGCATCCTAAAAATGTCTTTTTACTAAATTACATTCCTACATGTATTTCTAAGATCTCTATCATTAAAATAATATCATGACTTTTTTTAAAAGAATACATGCCCTAACATACAAAATAGATCCAGAGCATAGGAAATTAATTTTTTTTCCATTTTTTAATTGTTTTCTTGAAGTTTAAAATTTTCAAATAGATTAATTAAAGCTAAGAGCTCATTAATTGGATCTATTATTAATCCAGTAAATCTGCAAATAGTATAAGAAATATATAAAATGGTAACATACACTGTTAATTTTAAATATTGAACTGTTATGTTACAAAGAAATGTTAGAAACAACAGATAGGACATTTAACTGACTAAAACATGCAATGAATACTCTGCAATCTAAATATAGTCTAAACTGAACAGTAGATTGATTAAATCATGCTGGGATATGCCTTGATATTATATAAAAATAAAATATTTTTTATTTGCAGATGCCTTTCATTATGGAAAGCAACTTACAAAATAAAGATACCCAACATTCATTACCTTTCTTAATAACTACAAAAATTATTTGTTCTAGATGTCAGGTTTTAACAATGTATGTTTTTGTAGAAATAAAAAATAAGCATTTGTAAAATATTCATCTATTATTACTCTTTCTCCAGAAGTCATTTTAAACATAGGGAATGTTCATCAATGCATCCATTGTCTCAACTGACCATAATACACAATTCCAGTTGTATCTTCAGGGTTGCTTGGCAAAGTTGATTCACTGGGATTTGTGTCTTGGACTCGGGAGAGGCTTCTTTTGTGCCACTCGTTCATAAAGCTTCTGGTCATAGAGATGTTATCTTATGGTTGATTTTGAAACAGTGAATCCTCAAGATTCAAATAAACTTTGTGAAACTGTGATCTTCAGGCTCCTCTTTGCCTCTCTTATATCCTCCTCACTGTGCATGGGGCCAGTATACAGAGGTGTCCCCTTCCTGGCAAATTTCCAACAGTTCAATGCTTTTCAAACTTTTATTAAGGCCTTGATTGTGCTTACTGGCAATTTCAACTTAGTAGCTATTTTTATTAGTCATTCCCCAATCTATGGAGTTCAACAACATTATTTTCATTTGAGTTGGGAGCTCTTTAGTTTTACCCATGTTTATAGATGACAAAAGGATTTTACCTGTGCGTTACCTCATATTTACATCCCAGTAAAACAGGAAATGGTCATAGACAACAGTTCCAGGATACTAAAACCAACCTCAAGAAAATTTTTTCCCAATCATGCAAATTTATTTGGTCAAATTTATAGAATTCTTCAAGGATGCCAACAATTTTGCCACATCATTTTTTGATAAGATAAACTATTACGAAGATAAAACAATACGTTTGCAGAAATTGTCAACAATTTCTCAGAACATTTGAGGACTATTAGAATCACTGTATGCATATTAATGCTTTTGTTCACTTTTTTGAAGGGTGCCAATATTTCTGGGGTTGACTGTATGTAAATATTCATGTACAATTTACTCAAATTTAGGAGGTTAGTGATGTCAGTGTTTTATGTAATCTCAGGGATAAAATGCTTACTACTAAATGATAAAGTACACTTAAGAAGAGGGATTCAACCTATTGTCTACAGTTTCAAAGTAGAAATTAATATGATGTTGTATTAAACATGCTTACATTGCTAATTCTCCTAAAACAAGATCAGATCCCAATTAGTTGACAGAAATCATATATAGTAAAAGTAAGACATCTCTACATGCAGAGTTAACAAAAACCTTCCCTTTAATTTAAATTGTTAAGCAACGGTAATTATACATGTATAGTAATTATATTAAATTAAAAGAGGTCCAAGCTATTCAAGGATTCTATTAGAATTTTGACTCTGTAAAATGCATCCCTCATACATTTCTAGTATCATATCCATAATCATTTTCTCAAATAAGAAACTCAACTTCAGATGAAGTTCTCTGTCCCCATAATGGCAGGTCTTGATCACTATAGGTGCATTTCTGCTTGGTTTTCCGCCTACATCCTTCTTTCCATGTTTGTTATGAAAAGCAAATCTCTTCTAATAATTGTCTTGATTGTATAATATTATTAATGGTTCTGTCTTCCCTCTCAAAATGAAGGAACCACCCTAATGAGCCTCTAAGCCTAGGCAGTTATGTGGAGGTGGAGCACTGCTCTAAGTACATAGGGTCCACATAAGGCTGGACTAGTCTCATAGCACAGAGGAACTGTATGTGGGTACCAACATCCTTTACGTATTCTACAACTCTGTGATGTCAAGCTGTTTTTTGATGGGCTGGTAACATAACTTCATGAGAGACCCATCGATACAACAAGCTCATTAAGAAAGCAGGCTCAGTTACTGGGCACACTCTTGATCCATAAAAGGTATGGCATAGGAAAGAAAAAAGGCAAAACTTAGTGTCATTATGAACAATTCTGCACATCCTCTCCCTGCCACATTAGCATTAAGGGACTATCAGTCAACAAATTATTCAACATAAGTACGTCAAGAAATGCTGCTGGGGTTCCTTTATTCCTATGGCAATACACCTTTATAATGTTTCACTGTGAGCGTGACTGTTACTCTTTTTTGGTTTTAGCCAGGTCAGGAGTTTTTGCCTTCTTTGTAGTAATTCTGGTGTTTTTTTTTTTTGTTGCTGTTTATTTATTTAATAAGATTCTGTAAAAACTTAAATTTTCCCCTTGGGACATTCTATCTTCCTATTTATACTTTTAATTCAATTTATTCAACAATATTTTATCTTCAAAGGCTTTAAAGATAAAAGTATTGAATTTTAATTATTGGTGCCAGGTATTTTCCACAATCTGTTTTTCTTGAAATTATATAGAATTATGTACAACATAAATCAAAGTTAAACGCGTTCACCCAAATTAGTGTTTATAATGCTAGAACACAAAACTGTCTGCTTGTTGGTTACGCTTACACTTACTTTACAGCTTAAACTTTATTTTACAGGTCACAAGAATGAGGCTGTAGTATATTTAGGTAAAATATCCTAAGAGTCAAAAAATCAAACTACATTTCATGGTTAAATATAACTAATTAATAGGATTGCAATATGCATTTTGCAAAATATCTCATTATGTACTTTTGTTCAGGGGCAACTGGGTGAAAAGACAATTCGGCGACATCCTTTACCAGTTAGGTAACAGGTTCAAAAAGATTTTTTAAATGATATTTAAATGATAACGTAGGGCACCAGAAAATCCACAAAATCACCTGCTTTATGAGAGTCCCAATACGTTGAGAGTAAAGATATCCCTTAAGCAGGCCACCTTTTGTATTCTAAATAATGTTATCATATGATTACAATCAATACAATTTATATAAAGGATTAGCAATTTTGGTTGCAGAAGATAATGTTAAGATAGAGTTTGTTCCATCTGCAGAATAAAGTTTGTTCGTCAATTATAGAAATTTATTTTCAACATTTTAAATCACGTTGTCATTTCAATATAACTAAAAAGTGTCTTTGACCCTATTATCTAACTGGTAAAAGATGTCGGCGAATTGTTTCTTCACTGCATTGTCTTCCGTTGAGTTGTCGTTTTGCCGGGTTGTCTTTTCGCCCAGTTGCCACCGAACCGTACTTTATATATCATGCCTCTCTTTATTTCCATGTATCATAGCTATTTATCGTATTTTGCTAAATGCTAAATGAATGTAGCTAAAATTTTTATACTGAAAAAAAAAAAATCTCTCCTTCAATTTTCAGAAAACACTTATTGCAGTGCAGAACTAAGTGAAACTGCAGCTGCATCAAATAAGGCAGAAACCAAGCATAGATAGGTCACTAGCAAATCACACAGCACATGTAGGTGGAAGTTGAGGCAACAGGAAAAAAAAAAACCCTAGTGAACACATTGAGACTGCGATAAATCTACACACAATGGTTGACTTTTTCATATGCTGCGAAAAATCAAAACTTGATTTAACCAATGAACTATCAAGCTAAAATCAATGCATTCACGTAACCCAAGGAATCATCAATAACCTTTTATACAGTACATCTGAATAGTTTCTATAAAACAAAATAGAAATATTTGTAAATGTGTCAGCTATATGCCCTTGTTTATGGCACTGGTTTATATAAAGTAATGTATACGTGGTTGAGTGAGTGATTGTGTAATCGATGTCCTAGTAGCCATAGTTTGACCATAATAATGTATAAGATAAGATTTTTTGTTTTACTTTTTTTGAATTCTCAAAACTGTAGCACATGAAACCCAGATGTACCTTCTTTTCATAAACTCTCAGAGCAGCTCAGAAATCAGGACCACGCTTACCTTATTTTTTATCGATTGACTGACATTAATTATTTGGTTTTTGATATCAGATTTATTATTCTATCATTCAAAATTTGATTTGCCTAGTTACACTCATCATACTATTTCCTAAACTGTCTTCACCCTTCTGCCAACTGGGCACATACATTTTAAGATGTATTACTTATTGTGACAGAAATACTGTTTCACATCTAAACTTTTAAGTCCATAATTGGGGTAGCTGTCACTGGTGCCTTTAACATTTTTATTTTATTCTTGACACAGCATCTGTATTTATATTCTGTTCACAGGACAGAGGCTCATTAGAAAAAGTGTTGTTGCACCTCAGCTCCAGGAGACTGGGCTTAAATACCTGGGCCAGTCACTCCTTGACTTTAGTTTACATACTATTCACTGCCTGATTAAAGTTTACAAAACCTCATTGTGCTTAAATGGTGTTTTCTCTCTGATTTTCCTTCCCTATCTAAAATGTTTCAGGATAGCTGATGGTCCAAAATTCGATGGTGAATGGGTGAGTATGTGAGGAAATACCTTACAGTGGTTAGTTGCCAATGTTAGTTACTGACTTGTGTCTGATAAGGCTAGAAAAAGCACTGACTACCTGTAACCCTAAAAAGAAGGTTAAGCAAGTTTAGATATTGGTTGCATTGATCACAAAACAATACTGTGCTATCATAAAGTGTGTCATCACTATAAACACTATAAATAAGATATGTAGTTTAGTATTTAACATTGACGCAAAACACTTGGCAATAAAAAAGCTAAAGGGAAAAGAGAAAAATCACATATTATATATATATATATATATATATATATATATATATATATATATATAATGTATATATATTTAACAGGTGGTAACTATCATTTTTTTCTTATGGTATATTCGCCCACTTATTCAGAAAAAGAAGCAGGTGGAAAACTATGTTTTATGTATTTCACTGGACATTGTGTGCATTTAAATGGTATCTGATGGTTTTATCTTAAAGATTACAATTTTATTTTCTACAAAAAACACAGTTTATTTTTAACATTTATGATAAGTAGTTATTTTTCATAATTAGTCATGAATACTGTTCAGTAAGTAGCACAGGTTTAGTTAAACTGCACATTTTGTTACACATAGAATATATGACGTTCAACCACTTTAAATATACTGTACATCTCTGATTATTTCTATTGTTATTATTTTTCTTCTGGGGTTGAGGGTACTGCATGAAATGGAACTCTCAAAATAAACATGCCTGCCTTAAGATATGGACGTGTTTTATTATTTAGTTTATTTTAATTTTCATTTACATTTCTGAGATTTTCAAATGTCTTTTTTAAATTATATTAGGGGATGAATATTGTTTACATTATTCAATGCTAAGTTTCCCTTGTGATGAATTTTTAATTAAAACTATTTGGACATGGTTACATAGATGGCAAAGTCATCTTTCACATTAAAAAGTGTTCATAAGATTTAAATATAGCACTGTTGGAAAAAAAACCTGCCACATGATTTTCAAACATTTATTAAATATTCCTTTTTATACTACTATAAAATAACAATAACAATTAGTTGGTAACCTTCTACTAAAATTATTTATGGTTTGAGTAAAATTTATAAGTATCTATTTGGGTTATGTATGATTTTGATTAGGTATTGCTCTGGACTTCTGTTGTAGTTTATTAAAGCATTATACACCAGGAAACCAGAGTTTGTCTAAGCTGAACAACCGAATGTCATGTCTAAGGCCACCTCCTGGCTCTCCCCTAATAAAAATAGCAAATGTATCTTGATTATATTTTCTCAAAAGAGTTCTGTAGACTT
The DNA here is from genome assembly GCF_016835505.1 of Polypterus senegalus. NCBI lineage: Eukaryota > Metazoa > Chordata > Cladistia > Polypteriformes > Polypteridae > Polypterus > Polypterus senegalus. The sequence goes on along the minus strand of NC_053159.1, from coordinate 144,357,881 downwards.
TAAGTTGACCAGTTTCACATACTAATGTATGATTAAAAACTAATCAGTTTAAATAACTGAATGAGATATACCACACAAAAGTATGCATATTTAAATATTCTGACAACACCTTCGGTCTGAATAAAATATTTGTAATTAAATTGTGTACAATTGACTCATTCCTACAAAGATGGGTGAAAACTAGCAGCACCAACTTTGCCATCATATTACAAAAGTTATCATGGCAATCATCATTTACCATTTAGGACGTGCTTCTGAAAACCGACCATCAGCTTGAAAGTTTTTTTGTATCAGTACAATTCTTTCCATAGATATTATTTTAAGACGTTTATGAAATACTCATTAAAATTCTTTCTTCAAGATTTAACTATTCCCTACCCATCATGATTACATTAATAGTTACAATAATATTATAAATCCCTTGGTTAAATTTAAATGCTGTAATATTTTTCAGTGATTTCATATTAATTTAAATATTGTATACAATTTGTATTTTCCATAAATGAGCTAATGTCTTCTGGTCTTCACTGGTTGGTCTTCACTAATCTAACAGGCAGCCAACTAAACTAGAATAGCATGTTTACCCAGAACAACAAATGAGTGCATAGCTTAAATTGTTTATTCACTGTGAAATAAGCAACAAGGACCTTATTTACTGACTGTAAAGTCATTTAGTTATGACAAAATAACCTGCTGTGTAAGGAGATGTTAAACAAATATCTTTCTTGAAAAAAACAATAAAATGGTGCAGATTCAATAATGCAGTAGATCAAAATAAGTCACTATAACCAAAATATACAAAACAGTATCATGATTACGGAGCTACAAGACCTAAATATGGTAAATGGAAGTATGTTACTAGTACAGAAATGTTATCATTCTCTTTATTGGTTAAACCAACTTAATATACCATATGACGGAACTTTTAGTTTTCAAAAACTACAATAAATGTTTTAAAAGGTCCAACTTTTTGAGCAGCCTACATTTAAAAATTATGGCCTAGGTAAACCTAGATCTAAAATTGTTTTCAAATGTTAAGAAAAGGCTATCACAATTGGGTTCCAAAGTGATAAATGAGTTTTCATTGCATGTTATTTGGAGCTTCCTGCTAGTCTGGACAATTCACTAATAAATTACAACTTGCCAATGTTTCAAATATGGATTGATAAATGGCCTTGCCAAAACTGACAATTTAGTCTCTTTCTTTCTTATTTTATATATAATACAGATATTTTTAATATTTAATTTACAATTATTATTTTTTCTATTAATATACACTGAATTTTAACAAGATAAAATTCTTTTTTTCTAAAATGTATTTCATTTTTATGCCCTAGAGTACAATAATTCATTCATATTGTAGCAGGTTTTTTTTTTATAGAGACAACAACCTCTTGAGAAATCAATCTTTTAAAGAAAAGGAGTGCTTGTTTTGAGTGAAAAATATAAGTATGCATTGCAAGCAGTGCAGCATACACTGAAAACTAATGATAATGTTTAAGTAGCTGGAACTGCCCTAGTTTCCAATGTATGACTTTTGTTCTAGCACCATTAGGTTTCAACACTTTGCTATTATTTTTGAGAAATGCCAAAGGACAACAATGCAAATTATTTATAACTCTAAAGCCCCTTTAAATGATTACTTATGCATTCATATTATTTCCTTTTCTTTCTTTCCCAGAATGATAACAGTAAATAAAAGAGTAAGGTGGACCTGCCACACATCAGAAGTAAGACTGTAACAAAGAAATACAGCAGGCGAAATCACACTAAATCTATAAAAATATTTTACAGAAAATTTAGGAATGACTGCTATAATAAGGAGGAGTTAGTAATTCTAAACTTCAAGAATACAGGGAATAATGCAAAAGCACAAAGAATGCCTGACAATTTTATAATTCGTATTTTTAAATGGGAACCCTTCCAACACAACTAGAATGTGGCAAAAATAAATAAAAACATATATAAACAAATACATAAACACCAGAACTATTTAAATATGCTTCACATTACCATCCTTCATAAATACTATAAAGTTTAAGGCGCTTAGAACTGTCAAGCCACATAGGTTTTTAATGACAGGCACAAATAAAAACATACTTCAAAGCAAAAATCATTAAAAATCACCTCACATTTTTGCCTTTGGTCTTACTGAACATTTTTCAAGGACTGGACAAACTAGAGCATTTAAAAAAAAGACTGCAGGCATGTTGAATGATTGTCAGCCATGCAAATAATCACTTACTTACACTCTATGAGTTTGCTTTGGATAAGGCAAATTACCATTTGAAAATGAGCTGAAAAACACTTTGGGCAAGAAGCTTGCTTGCTTCTTGAATCTTAGCGCTTTTACAGCATGTTTCATCCACATACACATAGTTCAATCTTCTGCTTTTTTGCTAAAAATGAAGTAATAACTTCAAAAATGTTTCACTAGTGGCGAATAGCTCACTGTAGTATTAAGTGAACTTCTACATTAAGTGCATATACTTTTGATGCCTGAATTCATATACACCTTTAGATACTAAGAAAACAATAAAATAATCATATTTTATATATATATATATATATATATATATATATATATATATATATATATATATATATATATATATATATATATACAGTATATAAACATTCACTGTACAGATATGTCAATAGAATTCTTCACTGTACCTATTAATGATTCATAATAACAAACTACACTGTAAAAGAATAATACACTACAATAGTAATAAAGGATAATCAGTACAAAAGTACAACACAAATTCATAACATAGCTTCATTAAAAACATTACAATAAAAGTATAATTTTGAAATATGCAAAGATTATAAGTCTACCAGACCCCATTGACAATTATCTTAAATAAGTTCAACAATTAGTATTGTTCACATAATCACCATAACAAAAGTAATAGAAATAAATAAAACAGTCACAAACAATGAATTTGAATTATCATTCTTGTTTTTGACAGTAGAAGGTAACATATAAAGCATATTTGTATGGAATATTTCAAAAGATATGGGACTGTCAGCACTTAGGGACTGCAGCCCTTCATACCAGTTTAGTTGTGGAGGATTTAACCAGAGCAGAATGTCTTATTTTAAATGGTGATCCAGCATAAAATACTCACGGTACCAATATGAAACAGAGGTAGGTGGCATCATATACATTTGACTTGTGATATGAAGGGCCTTGTTGCTCAAGACAGACAAGAAAAAACCTACCATATGTCACAGAATCCTAGCTTTTCAAAAACATCTCAGGCCTCGGACATGCAACTTGATTAGTGAACACAAGACAGCATGATGACTGGTAAAAGTGAGACTTAATAAACCCCCTACAAGTGGCTCTGGGGCTTGGCCCCAAAGTGAGTCACAGATGATCTTGTCAAAGTAATTAAGGTTGAAGTCTGAAGGTGAACAAAGGCAATGGCTGAAATGTCAGAGAATTATGAAGGCCAGGAGAGAAAGAGGTGGGTAAGAAAGAGTGAACACCAATAGATTTGTAGAAGAGTCAGACAATTATGGCAGTGTTTTATATGACTAGAAAGAGAAGTAGCCTTTGCTTTGTTTGAACACACCAAATACAAACAGCATTTACTTTTCCTCTGAAGACTCAGAATGTTATATAAAAGCAGGGTCCTCACACTGTCTGTTTATCCATACTGATCACTTTCAGCTCTACTGCCTCTTTTTAGTGCCCTAACAAACCAAAGATTTAAAGAAATTCCAGGAGACAGCTAGACAGGCATCCATAATTATTGGAACTAAAAGAACGACTTGACACATTTGTGTTACAGACTACTATGAAGAAACTGGGAATCATTTCAGTTGATGTCTGATGACATTACATGTTGCCCAGACCTTTAGAAAATCGGGGGAGAATATTAACCTTAAAGACCCATGCCATCTGCTTCATGGATTTTTTTTCTCCATAGTGTCATTTTGCTTTTAAAGAGGAAAAAAACACAAGTATGATTCATATATCTAGGAAAAACCTTTGTTAATTATTGAAAGAAGTTATCAAAGGATTGTTTTGGTAGTGTTTTTATTGTATAATGTCAAGCAAATCTTGCAGTAAGGATTTTTCTTTTCTGAGAATATTATTCAAAAGATTTGTAATGCTAACCCTTATCACTTACTCTTCCATGTGGTGTGGAGTGGTGGCTCTGAGGCTAGGGATCTGTACTGGCAATTGGAAGGTTGCCGGTTTGAATCCTATAAATGCCAATAGGGACTCTGTTCTGTTGGGCCCTTGAGCAAGGCCCTTAACCTGCAATTGCCGAGCGCTTTGAGTAGTGAGAAAAGCGCTATATAAATGCAAAGAATTATTACTATTATTAGTGTTCAAATATGTTATTAAAACAGATACCTCATGATGAACACACAGGTGTAAATGGGATCAAGTTATATGGTGAACTAATGGAGTGCCCCTTGGGAATATGCATCTCATTGTTAAAGTTAAGAAAACAAGAAACAATTAAAAACACTGAATGCAGCAGTTAAAGACTAATGAAAGTGACTAAGGGTTATGAATACTAACAACAAAGTAATTGAGCACAAAAACTGTTGCCTGGGCAGCAATAATTTGCTTCTAATTAAAAGAAATGGGTTAAAACAAAACTTGCAGCTATTGCAGCCACACTTGAGGCACCTGCACTCCTATATCCTGGGCACAGATCAGTGCCCTCTTGTATTTGGTATTTTTAACATTACAGGAAGTTTATAAACTATAGAGGCATTATAATATTTACAAAATTGGCAAAAAAACTTGTCCACATTTGCTGATTATGTTTGATCAATAGACAATATATTACATTCCTGCTTCTTACCATATATTTTATTTTCCTGGTATATAAAATCTTAATGAGAAGACATAATAAATACAAGAATTGCCATCTGCTACCTAGATTGACCAGTTTGGATTTGTTCTGAAACCAGAACATAAAATGTGACAATGGTTCAAGATTGAAAACCAGGGAGTCAAATACACCAAATAACCAAGACAAATCACTAAACCAGAATGGTTATAAAAATAGGAAGCTACATAATCTTTTACCCAAAATTTAACAAAAAGAAACATACTTGCAAAGACTTCTAAGGAATCCATAATCTCAAATTACAAGGAATGTTGGCTTTATTCCATTTTGACAGTCACCACCCACATACGTTTGAGTTAGCAGTGCCCACAGGAAAAGAAAATGGTGCTGAAAAAGGCACAGTTTATTATTTATTACTTTAAAATGGGTTTGAAACCACAAAGATATGACAGAGATAAATTCAATAAACCACAAAATCCTATAAAATAACCTATAACGCGAGAGGGGTGTGTGGTCAGCACTGAGCAAGTTAGTGTACTATTTGAGGTAAATGATTGATTGATAGACAGACAGACAGAATACACATGAATGACTAAAAAAGGAAGAATATTAAAAAGAAAGAAAAACTTGGCAGCTACAGTCATAGTGATTCATTACGCAGGCATATTGCTGTTGGTAAAAGAAGCCCCAAAAGCACTTCTTCACACACTTCTGCCAACTACTTTATTAGTCGAAAGTACTCTGCAATAGTGTGTCAGAGAGGATGGGTAACTTTGTTCATAATGGCACTCAGTTTCGTTTTAATACTCTCCTTCGCTACTACCTCCAAGAGGGCCAGAGTTTATCCTACAACTGAGCCTTTCATATTAATTAGTTTATTGATGTGGTGGGCCTCTCTTAAAGGGTGTTACCGGCTATGCACACTATACCATAGAAAAACATGCTGCCATTATCTGCATTAAAGGAACACAGTCTCCTAAGAAAAAAAAGAGCTTGTTGTGCCCATTCTTAGTATAGTTCCTCTGTGTAATGAGAACAACCCAACCTGTTGCTAATGTAGACTTTAAGTACTGAATATACTCGTGTATAAGTTGGGTCTTGAAACCTGAAAAATCAATAATAAAATCAAACCCCGACTTATATGCCTGTTCAAAAATACAATCATTTTTTTTTTTAACATCTTCTTGCTTCCTCCAATCTTGCACTGGTTTCTCAGACACATCGAATTTTGTTGCAGCAGCGCAGTTACCAATTTCTTTCCCCACTTCAATGACTTTTAATTTAAAACCAACTTCATATTTTCTTTTGATCGAACACACCATCATAGATAAGGGATGCTTTTACGATAAAGGTGTATGAGGGTGTGAGATATGAAAAACACAAAACAGTGCAAACGTTGATTTGGAATAGTTCAGGTATTGCCGCGTGGTGACGCAGGCACAATACATAGGAAAAAAAAGGCAGCGTGCTCCGTGGTTACTCTCTCAGGTGGCTGTTAGTGTATCATAATCTCTTGGACTAATAATATGTATTTTCCGCATTTGACTTATACGACTGACATTATAAAATACCGGAAATTTTACGGTAAAATCAAGCCTCACTTAAACATGAATATATACTTGTGCACCACTTATCCTTCCACTCCCTCAATAGTGACTGGATATAGAGGCTCTTTGGTGCATCAAAGGTTACCAGTTCCTTGGTTTCACTGATGTAAAATTCCAGTCCATCCAACCTGTTGCCAATGTGGACCCCAAGTACTTGTGCACCACCTATACATCCATTCCCTCAGTAGTGACTGGACATACAGGCTCTTTGGTGCTTCGAAAGTCAGTAACCATTTCCTTGGTTTTGTTGATGTTAAGTTGCAGACAATACTTTCTGCGCTGAGAAACAAAGCTCTTAAACTGACTCCTAGGCTCTGTCCCATCCTCCTTATTGATACACTCCATTAACTGCAGAATCATCAGAGAACATCTGCAAATGACATGAACTTTGTGTTATATTTATTGGCCGAGGTGTTCAGGTTGAAGAGAAAATGAGACAAGACTGTTCTTTCTGGTGCTTCAGTGTTGCTCACATCTATATCAGAGACACAGTCCGTGACCCTCACAAATTGTGGTCTGTAGAATAGCTGATGCATTAACCTGGACAAAATAGGCTCATCTACTTGGATATCTATGAACTTACTTGCCCCTTAACAAAGAAGTATGGTATTGAATGCAATGGAAAAATTTTTAAAAAATCCTGCCAGTGGTGACAGCTTTGTCCAGGTGAGATTAAGCCTTGTGCAGCAGACAAATGCATACTCTACTCCAATGTTTGTCCGATAGGCAAAGTACAGTGGGTCCAGGTGGTCTACAACAAAAGGAAAGAAGACAAATATAGTACAGGAACAACATCTGAAATGTCTTCATGATGTGAGACATAAGTGCCACTGGTCTGTAGTACTGATTCGGTGAAGATGCCCCTTCCTTCTTTGGAACAGGATCAATGTAGGATGTTTTCCACACCAGCAGTAATTTCTGGAGCCATAGGGACAAGCTGAACAGGTGAAAGAGGATACCACAAAGTTAGTCAGCATAGATCTTAAGAACTCGAGGACTGACTCTATCCATTCCCACATTTTTTCCTGTCTGTAGCTTCCACAGTTTTCTCCTCACTTGGTCTTCGTCTATGGATAGCCAATACTGATGATCAGAGGTGGACTTGTCACTGGCCCATTCAGTTGAAGTGGTAGGATTTGTTGATGTATTAGGGATGGTTTCGGGGGCTGGTCAATGGAAAAAGGTAGCAGTGGAAGGGAAAATCTTTTACAAATTGCTTCAGGGCATTAGTTTTGTCCACATTTCTTTCTAGTACCTGAGCTCAGTAATTATGCCGAGTCCATTACAGACATTTCTCATGTTATTCTGAGTGAGTTTGTTTTTTATTTTAGCTTTGTTTTTTCTTTCTTCAACACTTGCTGTGCATGCTTCAGAGCCACTTTCTCACTGGATTTGAATGTTATCTTTTTTCATTTAGGATTTTAGTTCCTTAGTAATCTAGGACTTGTTATTTGGAAAGGTACTACTGTGTCGACACAAAAGTTAATATAATGTGTTATGTACTGTCTGAGTCCCCCCTATATCATCCCAATGTGGCTTGCATATTATTTCCCAGTCTGTTATTTGGAGGCAGTCGTTCAGTACCATTTCGGCCTCCAGGCTCTGCTTCATCAATGTCCTGGTGGTAACAGGTTGCTGTCTTATAACACCTTGTAGTTTGGAATGAGATTATTCATGCTGTGGTCAGATCTGCCTAAATGTGCCAGAAGTTTACACTTAAAGGCACCTTTAATGCATCAATTAAGCATTTCCTTGAGTGGAATATGACACAAACTGATTTAGGTTTGTCATTGTTTTCTTCAAAGTCACATGGTTGAAGTCATCACATATTATAACTGCAGGGTCAGAATAAGTCATCGTTAAAGTACTGGTGACAGAGTGAATAACTTCTGTTGCTTAGTCCCAATTTGCATAGAGTGAAATAAAACATTAATAAAGATGATGTAAATTACGACAGCCAGAATTTCAATGTCTGAATTACAAAACTGTAGTTTTAAAAGTAATATGCTCCCTTTTACACCATTCCTCTTTCACATAGATGACCAGTACACCTCCTTTTGTTTGACACCCCAACTGGTCTCTCTCTGTCTGCTTGAATAAGATGAAATCATTCCAGCATGAAAACAGTGCCAAGTGTATCAAGTTTAAACCAGCTCTCCATATAACACAAAATGCCACTGTATCTGTATGTGCCATTACCCACTAATGAGAGCAGACAAATTTCAAAAAAATCCAATTACTTTTAAAATATAAAATAATCACAATAAATTTTTACTTATATTGAACACAGTCCCAGCCCAACACTTGATACTTTGTTGGGCACTTCTTAACATCAGACCTCTAAATTATCTAGCTCTAGCTAGCTAAGTAGCTATGCAGGCAATAAGGTGTCAAGTTTGTCAGAGTGCAAACATTGAAAAGGACAATAAAAATAAAAAGTCTCTATTTATTGCAAAATGTTTAATATGACACCTTTTGTGTGTTAATTTTGCCTAGTTCTTCTATAAAATTCTGTATATTTTTTTCACCATTATTGTTCACAAACATTTACCATGACATCCATAGGTGTAGTATCCCAAGTTGCTTATTGCAGTCTTATTATCTGCATTTTACAATGAACAGTAGGCAGGTACTCATGCTTGGAAGAGATTAATAAGATCCTAACAGGATATTCATACTACTTATGGAAGTGGAAAAAAATCTAATTGGCCAAATGGCAGGAATGGCTAGAAAAAAGGGTACCTAGGCCAACAAGGGCACACTTCTGATGAAGTGCTTACTTCTTAATTACTTTGTATAAATTACTTTGGCATTTTAATCATAAATAGATATCCATTCATCTTTAATTCTACAGAATATAGGCCACATCCTATATCACCAATATTGTTTGGGTGGTCTCACTGTCACACAAGCATAAGGGTGTTCATATGTGCACTTGGCACCAGGACACCTTAGGCCTCAGTTCGATGATCGACTTTGTGGTTGTGTCGTCGGACTTGTGGCCACATGTCTTGGACACTCGGGTGAAGAGAGGGGCAGAGCTGTCAACTGATCACCACCTGGTGGTGAGCTGGCTTCGATGGTGGGGGAGGATGCCAGTTAGGCCTGGTAGGCCTAAATGTATTGTGAGGGTCTGCTGGGAACGTCTGGCAGAGTCCCCTGTCAGAAGTAGCTTCAACTCCCACCCCCGGCAGAACTTTGACCACGTCCCGAGGGAGGTGGGGGACATTTAGTCCGAATGGGCTATGTTCCGTGCCTCTATTGTTGAGGTGGCTGACTGGAGCTGTGGCCGTAAGGTGGTCAGTGCCTGTCGTGGTGGCAATCCCGAACCCGTTGGTGGACACCGGTGGTGAGGGATGCCGTCAAGCTGAAGAAGGAGTCCTACCAGACCCTTTTGTCCTGTGGGACTCTGGACGCAGCTAATAGGTACCAACAGGCCAAGCGGAATGCGGCTTCGGTGGTTGCTGAGGCAAAAACTTGGGCATGGGAGGAGTTTGGGGAGGCCATGGAGAACGACTTTCAGACGGCTTTGAGGAGATTCTGGTCCACCGTCCGGCATCTCAGGAGGGGGAAGCAGTGCAGTGTCAACACCGTATATGGTGGGGATGGTGCGCTGCTGACCTCGACTCGGGACGTTGTGGGTCGGTACTTGGAAGACCTCCTCAATCCCATTAACATGCCTTCCAATAAAGAAGCAGAGCCTGGGGACTCGGAGGTGGGCTCCCCCATCTCTGGGGCTGAGGTCACCGAGGTGGTCAAAAAACTCCTTGGTGGCAGGGACCCAGGGGTGGATGAGATACGCCCGGAGTTCCTCAAGGCTCTGGATGTTGTAGGACTGTCTTGGTTGACACATCTCTGAAACATCGCATGGACATCGGGGACAGTGCCTCTAGATTGGCAGACCGGGGTGGTGGTCCCCCTCTTTAAAAAGGGGACCGGAGGGTGTGTTCCAACTACAGAGGGATCACACTCCTCAGCCTCCCTGGAAAAGTCTATTCGGGGGTTCTGGAGAGGAGGGTCCATTGGATAGTCGAACCTCGGATTCAGGAGGAACAGTGTGGTTTTTGTCCTGGTCGCAGAACAGTGGACCAGCTCTACACCCTTAGCAGAATCCTGGAGGGTGCATGGGAGTTTGCCCAACCAGTCTACATGTATTTTGTGGACTTGGAAAAGGCATTCGACCGTGTCCCTCGGGGAATCATGTGGGGGTTGCTTCAGGAGTATGGGGTACCGGACCCCTGATAAGGGCTGTTCGGTCACTGTACAACCGGTGTCAGAGCCTGGGCTGCCCTTTGTCACCGATTCTGTTCATAACTTTTATGGACAGAATTTCTAGGCGCAGCCAGGGTGTTGAGGGGGTCCGGTTTGGTGGACTCGGGATTGGGTCACTGCTTTTTGCAGATGATGTTGTCCGGTTTGCTTCATCATGCCGTGATCTTCAGTTCTCTCTGAATCGGTTCGCAGCTGAGTGTGAAGTGGCTGGGATGGGAATCAGCACCTCCAAATCCGAGACCATGGTCCTCAGCCGGAAAAGGGTGGAGTGGCTTCTCAGGGTTGGGGGAGAGATCCTGCCCCAAATGGAGGAGTTCAAGAATCTCGAGGTCTTGTTCACGAGTGAGGGAGAATGGAGCGTGAGATCGAAAGGCGGATCGGTGCGGTGTCCGCAGTGATGCGGGCTTTGCATCGGTCTGTCGTGGTGAAAAAGTAGCTGAGCCGTAAGGCAAGGCTCTCAATTTACCAGTCGATCTACGTTCCTACCATCACCTATGGTCATGAGCTGTGGGTAGTGACCGAAAGAATGAGATTGCGAATACAAGCGGCTGAAATGAATTTCCTCTGCAGGGTGTCTGGGCTTTCCCTTAAAGATAGTGTGAGAAGCTCAGTCATCCGGGAGGGGCTCAGAGTAGAGCCGCTGCTCCTCCGCATCGAGAGGAGTCAGATGAGATGGCTCGGGCATCTTATCAGGATGCCTCCTGGATGCCTCCCTGGTGAGGTGTTCCGGGCACGTCCAACCAGGAGGAAGCTCCGGGGAAGATCCAGGACACGCTGGAGGGACTACAGTATGTATCCCGGCTGGCCTGGGAACGCCTTGGGATTCTCCCGGAAGAGCTAGAAGAAGCGGCCGGGGAGAGGGAAGTCTGGGCCTCTCTGCTAAAGCTGCAGCCCCTGCGACCCGACCTCGGATAAGCGGAAGAGGATGGATGGATGGATGTTTGTGTGGTTAGCTAGATATAAAAAAGCACATGTTAACTATAAAAATATGACAATGGGACAATGCTAGTAAAATAAATTGGAGGAAAGGTCTCTTGTACTTCTGTATGCCTATATCAAGGGTTTCTGCCTTCTGCATGAATGCAACACCTTCCATGGATCACCATACAGTAATTTAGAACACAACCTACTAGGGTCTTTCAGTGACAGCTGGCAATCACTGGCTGATACTAGTATGTATATAAACCATCCATGGAGATGAAGATTTTTGGATCATCATGAAAAACTGAAAAACAATGTGCATTCTTATGAAAATCCACAATGTGTATGCATCCAGAACAGTAGCAGTCATGGTATATGGTGCTACTGCACAAAAAAAGCCTGTGCTACATGTTACAGGCCATTTTACTGAATAAAAAATGCATTGGATTTGCCGTTATGCAGCACATAACCTTTTGTTGCAGGCCTGTCTACAAATTAATTCTGATTGATGACTGTATGTCACAAAACTAATTGTGATTAATAAAGTTTTTATTTTTTTTAATGTGTTTCCCCTTTAAAAGTGGTGTCTGAGTTTACTGGTAACAGGCAAGTTTATATTATCCAGCCTGTTAAGTAGTAGCACATCATTCTTAAGTAGAAGGATTGCATCCTTGTTTTTTTGTCCAAACCATTTAGTATGGTGTAACATTGTCTTATTGTTAATAAACAGGTAACTTCCCTTTAACAGTGAAAAATAAACATATTATTTTCTCATCTGTATATTCTTCCCCCAAATATTCTTAATACTTTTGTACTTTTTTATTTCCCACTGCAAAAATACTTAAATAAGCCTAATATTGACAACTCTACAATCAAAGCTAATATTTTATGATGGAGTATTTTAAAAATAAAGCTTTTTACAGGGTATACTAAATTATATTAGTATATTTGTGTTCTAGATAAAACACAAGTTCCTAGTTCTAGGAAGTAGGTAACCTAAACCTCCGGGTATTAGATAAAAGTGATGTTAAGATATTGTCCTAAACAACAAAGGGTACATCATTCTTACTGAGTGGATAAGCATTCTTGCTATTTAAATTATCTATCAGCTAGCAGAAACAATGAGAAGACCAACCTCCTGACATCTGTAAACTTGATAGGAAAATAAATCACTTGACACTTTGGCCTAATAAGTTTTTCCAGATCTTTGGGCCTGTGGTCAGGAATGAGCTTCATAAAAGTGCTGATGGATGTAAGAAAGGATTCCATGTTGAAGGTAGAATTGAACACTACCATATCAGCCACCAAACTAAAAAAAGTAACAAAAGCACACTGTTACTTTAAGAACATTTAAGCAGAACAGCTTAGTTTATCTATGAATGCATAGTTAGCAGATATAAAGATTTTAATTAGCATAATGAAAATATGAAAGTTATCTGTTTTAAAAAAGTCACATTTTTTTAAACAAAATTATCATTTGCAATATGACATAAATATATCTTTAATAACAAAGCTGACTATAAAAGGATTTATGTAGTTAAATGCCAAATCTAATATGATTTTAGCAGTTGAACAAAAATCCCACTTCAAAGTGCTTAACAAAGACAAAATAAACAAACTTTTTAATTTTCAATTAAATTACCTAAACTATGCATTTAAAAGCACGAGTACTGATAAAAAATGGAATCTTTTTTATCTGCTTAATATAATTTTTATAATACCAACTGAGTGGCATGGTGGTACAGTTGTAGCAAATAAGGAGTGTAGGATTTACAACTCTAGTGCTGTGTGTGGAGTTTGCATGTTCTCCTCGTATCTGTATGTGTCTCTTCTGGGTGCTTTGGTTTATTCCCACAATCCAAAGACTTGGTAAATTAGCTTTGTTAAATGTATCCTAGCGAGTGTGGGTGTGGGTGTGTATGTGTTCACCTTGCAATACACTCAAGAGTTCATTCTATTTGCAGGAAGCTAGTTGTAAAGATGCATTAATAGTAGCTAAAGAAATACAAATGGACTTTAAAAAAGAATAATGCTTTAATTATTATCATTATTATTATTAAACAGATGCCTGGATTGGAGCAAAAACAGTTTAGTAAAACAAGATCTTTACATTTGTGTTATTATTACTACACATACGGCTGACACCTTTATTTAAGGTGACTTACTATATCAGGATACAGTACAACAGTTTAAATATATTTTACAATTAAACTCTAAGAAAGGACATTTCGATACATCAATATTTAGGTATTAAAAAAACCCACAATAAAAAAATAAATACCCCGAAAATCTCAAAAATGGCTTGACAGATTTGTCTGAATTCAAGAACCTACAGCACATTAGTCGATCAACTCACAAAGAGGGGAACATATTTGATTTAGTGATTATTATAGGGTTAAAGGTTGATGTGAGGCAGATCGTGGATATTGGTTTATCAGACCATTTTCTCTTACTATATAATGTAGAAATACTGATAGCTACAATTAATGAGAAGCATATTGTTAAAAAAAGTCTCTTTGATTCATCTGCAGCTTCAACGCTTGCTAATATTTTAATCAACCACTCCATTTGTAGTGTTTACACGATAGTGATAATAATGTAAATAATAAGATGGAGAATTTCAATGCTAAAGTGAGAGCTGCCCCTGACAAGATTCCGCCATTTAGCAAAAGCCATAGCACATTGACTATTTTGTCGCTTTTCTCTCTTTTGTCTTCTCACTCCTGTATATTTTTCTCTCCATATCAATGCTGCTGCCACAAGAGTGCCAGCCGTTTTCACTCAGAATGCAGGTTTTCCGCTCCTCTATTCAGTGAAGGCCCAACCCTGCTCTGCCTGTGATTGGCTGACATTCTTGCCTTCACTTTGACCAATATCAGTCTTCATGCCTAAACCCAACCAACTCAAACCCACGAAGGCAACAAGTACTGGCCAATCAGAGACACGTAGGAGGTCCCTTTCACTAAGTAGCAGTGTAGAAACACTGTCAGAAAAGAGTTGCCGGTAAAAATGTAATCTCCGCCAAAACTAAATAAAACTCAATGATATTTCTGGGTCTGGACAGAACAGAATCTGGGTCCAGATCCGGACCACGGTCCACCTATTAGTGATGTGTGGTATATGGTGTTTCACAAGGATCTATCCTAGGTCCACTGCTATTTTTAATCTACATGCTTCCATTAGGTCAGATTATCTCAAGGCATAATGTAAGCTACAACAGCTATGCTGATGACACACAACTGTATTTATCAATAGCGCCTGATGACCCCGACTCCCTTGGTTCACGGATCAAACTTGTGTTTCTAAGAGGATGAGTAGTAATTTTCTCAACTAAATAAGGAGAAAACAGAAATCTTAGTTATTGGCAAAAATGGATATAGTGGGGGTATTAGAAATAAACATGATCCATTGGCCTTAAAAGTGAAGACAGAGGTAAAAAATTTGGGGTTAATTACCAGGACAGCATTTTTTCACTTAAGAAATATAACAAATGTTAGACTCCTTACAACTTTGTAAGATGCTGAAAAATTAGTTCAGGTTTTTACTTGACTTGATTACTGGAATGCTCTCATTTCAGGACTACCCAAAAATACATCAATCGGTTGCAACTAGTGCAGAATGTAGCTGCCAGAATCCTAACTAGGAAAAGAAAATCCAAGCACGTCTCTCCAGTTTTAATGTCATTACACTGGTTACCTGTGCTATTTAGAACTGACTTTAAAATACTGTTTATGGTGTACAAAGCCTTAAATAATCTCTCTCCATCTTATATTTCGGAATGCCTGTCACCTTACACTCTAAATCACAACCTTAGATATTCAAATAAGTGTCTGCTTATAATTCCAACAGCTAAACCTAAAATAAGTGGTGAGGCAGCCTCCTGCTGTTATACACATAAAATCTGGAATAGTTTGCAAATTATTTTAACATGGCTTTCTCATAGTTGCATTTTAGTGTAACCCTGATATACTGTATATGAAATGAATCATCATTTTTATCATGGCTCTGCATTCCGAAATAATCCCTACTTTCTTTGCTGTTCTTTTTCTGTGGTGATCTGCGCCACCACCACCTGATCAAAGCACTAAGCAGTTAGTACATTGATGTATTGAAGGCCAGATTCAGGCTCAGACTCCTCGCTCAGTCTCTCGAGCGCCCCGATCAGAGCCTCCACTGACTCCGCGAAGATCACAGCATCGTCAGCAAAGTCAAGATCCGTGAGTCTTTCTTTACCAACAGATGCCCCACAGCCGCTGGACCCCACGACGTTGCCCAATACCCAGTCCATATAAGCAATGAACAAGGTAGAAGCAAGAACACACCACTGACGAACCCCAGAATCAACTGGGAAAAAAGCAGAGGTCCTGCCTCCACTCTGCACAGCACTAGTAACTCAGCTAGTATAATTTAATATTAGCACAATTTTGAGTAGAATAGGCCATTTAGCCAAATAAAGCTTATCAATCTGATTTACCTAATTTCTCCATAATAATATCAAGTAAAGTAATGATGAGCAAACATTACAGAGTATGCTTCGCTGTGAGTTCAGCAACATCACAGAAATGTTTGGATTATTCACTGAACTCTGCAAAATGCATTAAAGTCAACTAGTTTTGAGTGGATTAGGCGCAATGGCCTTTTAAGCATCCCTGGGGGCTAGTCTACCAACTATGCTGGCAAGATAATGCAAGTTTTGCCTTTGTATATTAGTTTTTATTTCTATATTTTTTCTAACCTTACCTGGAAATTCAGTTTAGTTTTAGTTTTCCTTCATCATGTATTTTTAGTTTTAATTTCATTTTTATTTCACAAAGACATTTCTATTTTATTTTTATATCTATTATTTTCAGTTTTAGTAATTATGACAGGGAGCTACTATGGAGTTTAGTTTTGTGTCACAATCAGACAGAAGTGTACACTGAACGGATTTGGATATAATACAAGTTTAAGGTTTATAGAATCTTACAACATGACATGGTTTACTATCTGGTTTTGTTTTTGTCTGATAAAAACAAGCATAATCAAAAATAGACACTGAATGTGAACAATTTTATAATTTTTTTAATATTTTCTATATCATTTGTGCTGACCAAATTTGCGCTGACTGTTGCAGCTTTATATCTTTTTCTTTAATTGTCCACAATTGGCCAATTTGTAATGAAATATATGTGATTTTTAAGATTTGACGGTTTTTTTTTTTTACTCAAATATCTACAACACACAACATATCTTGCTCCAAGGCAATGTGCTTATAATGAATGCCTTCAATGCTGCATTCATAAATCTCCCATACTGGGCATTGTTATTTTCTACCAGCCATAATAATCTCCGATTCCATCTCAGGCACATACAATTTATGGACAGAATTTTGCCACCTAAAGACCTGGAAAGATATAAAAAAATCACAAAATAGATTTTACTGTGTTCTAACAGATGTGATCATGAACATCATGGGGGTTTAAGAAGAACAGGGCTCTTAGGCTTGAATTAGTTTGCAGAACCCACCTAGCTGTCTTGAGGTAAACAAAGGAAAACAAGCATTTAGTGCCAAAGTTAAGGGCAATAAGAACAGTAAACTCTTACTTAGCACAGCAAGAGTAGGTAATAGGAGTATGGACAGGCACAAAACGACAAAGACAGCATCTGAGATTAGGAACAATACATAAAATACATTATCTAAACCTATTTATTCAGAGCAGGATCGCAGGAAACCTTGTGCCTACCCCAGCAGTTTTGGATGCAAGGCAGGAATAATCCCTGGTATGCAATTTGTATGATGTGGCTGATGTGAAGAACAAAAATAACATGATATTTCAACTATCTCTTTTGAGAGAGAGAGAAAAATATTGAATAAAGAGGGACACATTTTAAAACATAATTCTGCTACTGGATTATTTTCACAATATCAGGTATTTTCAGCTGTGGGTATAAATTAAAAACAGATAAATTCATAAATATAGAATAAATGCATTAATATGTTTTGTTTTTCACCAGATGGCAAGCACTCTTTGCCTACCTATACCTGTAGTTCAGAAGAGACATTAACAACTAAGTGATACAAACCATGTAAAATTCCTGAGTTGGCAAATGACTTTTTTAAAGCAAAAGTGACTGTTCAGTAACAATATGCTGAACTTGTATGATGAACTAGTCAGTCTCCCGATCAGTGCCAATTTATTTTCAAAAAGGATTTATCCTGTGCAAAGTGGCAAGTGAATAATTGTAAACAAAATGCAGGCACTTGAGAAATTGACTTACTCATGATTTTTCTGTTCATTCAGTAAAAGTTTTGTTGACCACATAGGTTAAAGACTAACGGCAAGAATATTCAATCAAAAATGAATATTTGTAGTAAATTATTATTTTACTTCAATACTTCTTTCCAGCTACTTTAATAGTTTTGTTATGTTTTAGTGTTTTATTTTGCTTTTGTTAATTACTTTATTTCAGTTAATGAAATTTATTTTAATAATAGTTTCAGTTTGAATTTTAGTTTTCGTTAACTATAATAACCTTGTATGCTGTACCAATTATTGTGGCCAAATATGTGATATGAGCTGTAAGGCCACTGCTCCACCGTGCCACAAACAAAAGAACAGAGGGGGAACAAATACCACAAACCGAATATGCCAAACAGACACAAATTAGCAATAAGTAAATAAAATATAGATCATTGCACTCATAGATTTCCACTCGGCCTTGCTGCGAACCGGCAATGTGGGACTAGCTGTTTCCATTATTTGAAGTTGAAGCTCTGGTGCAACAGAAATGTCTTTTTTGTTTCATATGCATCTGTAAAGATGCTTCACATTTTCTTTTTCCATCAATGCCTTATAAATACAGTAGTAACAGATTTTTTGTTTTTATTACCTCAAACCGTGTCCTGTGTTTTCTGATGTTGGAAGGGGAATGGGAAAGGCTCCTTTAAAGCTTTTTTTGTATGGGGCTACAGCACATGGCTAATTACATAAGCAAATTAGCCATGTGGAGCCAAACTACCAGCACACACAAGTCAGTATAATATATCTGGTGGCAGTACAGGTATCCATGGACATATGTCTCATCTAGTAACATCCAATTGTATTTATGCCTCAGGTCGGTAGCTGGTGTCTTTTCTTATTTCTGCCCTAATGCACCATGTGAATTCCAAACAAAACTGACTACACTGCCAGCTGTTTAAGGGTACCGTGCATATGTAAGTTATAATACATACAGTGGTGTGAAAAACTATTTGCCCCCTTCCTGATTTCTTATTCTTTTGCATGTTTGTCACACGAAATGTTTCTGATCATCAAACACATTTAGCCATTAGTCAAATATAACACAAGTAAACACAAAATGCAGTTTTTAAATGATGGTTTTTATTATTTAGGGAGAGAAAAAAATCCAAACCTACATGGCCCTGTGTGAAAAAGTAATTGCCCCCTGAACCTAATAACTGTGCGTGTGCGATAACTTGCAATGAGTCTTTTACAGCGCTCTGGAGGAATTTTGGCCCACTCATCTTTGCAGAATTGTGGTAATTCAGCTTTATTTGAGGGTTTTCTAGCATGAACCGCCTTTTTAAGGTCATGCCATAGCATCTCAATTGGATTCAGGTCAGGACTTTGATTAGGCCACTCCAAAGTCTTCATTTTGTTTTTCTTCAGCCATTCAGAGGTGGATTTGCTGGTGTGTTTTGGGTCATTGTCCTGTTGCAGCACCCAAGATCGCTTCAACTTGAGTTGACGAACAGATGGCCGGACATTCTCCTTCAGGATTTTTTGGTAGACAGAAGAATTAATGGTTCCATCTATCACAGCAAGCCTTCCAGGTCCTGAAGCAGCAAAACAACTCCAGACCATCACACTACCACCACCATATTTTACTGTTGGTATGATGTTGTTTTTCTGAAATGCTGTGTTCCTTTTACGCCAGATGTAATGGGACATTTGCCTTTCAAAAAGTTCAACTTTTGTCTCATCAGTCCACAAGGTATTTTCCCAAAAGTCTTGGCAATCATTGAGATGTTTCTTAGCAAAATTGAGGCGAGCCCTAATGTTCTTTTGCTTAACAGTGGTTTGCGTCTTGGAAATCTGCCATGCAGGCCGTTTTTGCCCAGTCTCTTTCTTATGGTGGAATCGTGAACACTGACCTTAATTGAGGCAAGTGAGGCCTGCAGTTCTTTAGACGTTGTCCTGGGGTCTTTTGTGACCTCTTGGATGAGTCGTCTCTGCGCTCTTGGGGTAATTTTGGTCGGCCGCCACTCCTGGGAAGGTTCACCACTGTTCTATGTTTTTGCCATTTGTGGATAATGGCTCTCACTGTGGTTCGCTGGAGTCCCAAAGCTTTAGAAACGGCTTTATAACCTTTACCAGACTGATAGATCTCAATTACTTCTGTTCTCATTTGTTCCTGATTTTCTTTGGATCTTGGCATGATGTCTAGCTTTTGAGGTGCTTTTGGTCTACTTCTCTGTGTCAGGCAGCTCCTATTTAAATGATTTCTTGATTGAAACAGGTGTGGCAGTAATCAGGCCTGGGGGTGGCTACAGAAATTGAACTCAGGTGTGATACACCACAGTTAGGTTATTTTTTAACAAGGGGGCAATTACATTTTCACACAGGGCCATGTAGGTTTGGATTTTTTTTTCTCCCTAAATAATAAAAACCATCATATAAAAACTGCATTTTGTGTTTACTTGTGTTATATTTGACTAATGGTTAAATGTGTTTGATGATCAGAAACATTTTGTGTGACAAACATGCAAAAGAATAAGAAATCAGGAAGGAGGCAAATAGTTTTTCACACCACTGTATATGTATTTAACAGCTAAATAATCTGATATGCTACAGATATACATCCATGTACTTTTTATTATTACATGTTAATGTGTTCTTTCTCTATATACTAAGAAAAAAAAAAACACTGTTACTGTAAAGCATTTTGCTACCAGTTTCTCAGCATATTTGGCACCAGCTCCTTGCATCCAGTCTTTTTTACTTATGTCTCCTGTGTCAGTTTCATATTTCAAAGGTAACATTTTCATAAAGGCAAGTGCATCATGGCTCTTAAATGCCTTAAGAAAAAAACTGAAGAACGACGAGGACACCAATCACAATTGAAGACAAAGAGGAAAACAGGCTTTCTCGAGGTCAACAACTCATCAGGGTCCTTTCTTAATGAGACAATAAATAGTCCTTTCAAGGACCATTAAACAACTGCTTATGTCTGTGTGTCCGTCCACCGCTCATTTTCTTCAATACTCTACAATAATGACAATTTTGAAAAATAAGGAGATTTACTTAGATATGAGTAATACTATTGTATTTTACACTATACAGAATTTGACGTCTTCCCTATAATTATTTAGATATGCCCATATTGACTTGTATCCGTAGTGATGGAACATAACCTTTGCGTAAGTCAATGTAAAAATTTATGATCAGCTAATGTACTCATCAAATAAAAATACTGAATTTTATTTTCTTCTTCCTTAAATGTGTGCTGTGTGGAAGGAAGGCTGGAGTACTGAGAAGCATCCATTTTATTGGAAGTACTGAGATCAGTAGTGACATCACACGTGCCCAAAGCAGAGTGGCAATGATATTACAGTATGTAAATGTGAAAGTTCTGTACGTGGCTCATGCAGCTCTCTGATGTCACACTGGCATCATCATGGCACTGGGAAAACAATGTTCACATAGACCCAGAGCATGGTTCATTTCTGGAAAAATATTCAGCGAACAGGGTTAACAGCAAATACAGCTTATGAAAAACACTTTGTCGATCAACACTAAAGTCAAGTTCTGCAGGTCCCTAAAGTCTTACTGCTTTCTACGCTATTTGGTAACTTATTCCATGTGTCTGCTGTTTTCTGTGTGAAGAAATATCTTAATGTATGTATGAAATATACCGTTAAAAAGTTTCCAGGTGAGTCTTTGTACTCTTGTTGAAGAACTTGTTTCAAAAAAACAGCTCAGATCCAGATTAAGTCCCATAAAAATATATCCTCTTGATATCCTCTTTTAATCTCCATTTGCTTAAACTGAAACATTTTAATGCCATTAATCTTTCCTCACAGCTCATACCTGTTAGGCCCAGAATTAGCTTAGTCTCTCTTGTTTGGACTTTCTTTAGTGTTGCTATATGTGTTTTTTTTTTGTTGTTTTTTTTTCCCCACAAAGACCAATACTGCACACAATATTGTAGACGAGGCCTCATTAGTGTGTTATATAGCTTACGCAAAACCTTCCTTGACATGTACTCCACACATCATAATATATAATCTAACATCCTATTAGCCTTCTTGATAGCTGCTTCTGTACACTGTCTGGATGTAGACAGTGATAAATCCAATATGACTTCTAGGTCCTTCTTATTAGTTGCACTTTCAAGTGTCAAACCTTACATTGTGTATTTAAATTTAACATTTGTACTTACTATGTTTAACACTTTACAATATTTACATATTTGTTATGCCAGTCATAAAAAAACAGCCTCTTCAAATAGCCTTTTGGAAAAAATAGAGTGAAAGAGCACAACTGCTAAGAAAAGATTCGGAAGGAGTCATTTACTAGAGTACTATCATTTAACTGGAGGAAAAACAACACTAAGACAGAGAAAAGAGCCGAGATGAGAAAGCTATGAATTGAATGCCAGAGCCTACTGCAAATCATTAAAGCCCACTATATACTCAAATTTGTGATTTGTAAAAATGGCTACTAGTGCTGCACTGGAATTTATACATCAAGAGTAAAGCCTTGTAAATAGTGTATTTTCTCAATCTGGAAAATCATCAGTTAAGTCTGGAACTTTATAGAGTCATAACAATGAAAATAATGAATGAGAGTGAGCAGAAACAGTAATAGTTAGTGACTGACAGTTTACAGGCTTGACAGAACACTACATGAGCCACATAAAAAATTGGAATTTCATATTAGTTAAGTAACATGTATAGAAAACTTTGCAAATTATGCGTGAAAAGCATCTAGACATAAATTTCCTTTTTTAATAAATGGGCTTTATGTATTTTAGAAACAAATTTTAAATAATAAAGACCACAATTTAATGTTTTAAAAATATTTGAACTACAGTACTGTGCACAAGATGAAATGATGAGAGAAGTGACTCACACAGAAATGGAAAAAAAAAGCTACTGCTTTGTTTAGATTTTTCTTTTACTTTGACAGATAATTTTAAGTTCTGTATCTTCCTTAGCATTTCAGGAAGGCTACAGTGGCATAATTTCCATTGACTAGTTAGCTATGTATGCATAAGACCTTAAACACATGTGCACAAGACAGAAAGATCTGATACATACTTACTGTGTCAACAGTTGTGTCATAAATGATTTCACAGTTTCACCGAAAGAAATTTATGCTACTAATACAGCATTGCATTAAAAGAAAGAACAATTACTAGTAAGCTTTAAAAAATACTGAGTAAGTAAGTTTATATCGTTGACATATATTTAAGACAATGTTGAAATGTGTTTTTTTTTTTCAGAATTATTGAGGGTCATACAACATTTTATATATTTTTCATTATTTTCTAGTTGAGATTTTTTTCTGGGAGACAAATACGTTTCAGTGCCAAAATCAATGCCATTAAGTATTTAAAAAAATAAAAAACTTCAATAATGTTTCCAAGAAAAAAACCTACATAACAAAATAGCTGTTTCCACCTCTTTTTTCTAAAATTAAAGCAAGGCTTTGATTTATAGAACACGGTATATATAACATGACTGTTGTGTTCAAGTTTTAATTATCAAGCAACAAATAAAATGACATGTTCTCTTAAACTGGAAATAGTTGATGGGAGAAAAGTCTGCAACCGATATCAACCTAGTGAAATTAATTTCTTTGCACCGCATATCAAAATATTTAGAAGTAAGAAAACTACAATACCATGACAGAACTTGATTGTATCCATACTGAAAATCCCTTTCCTGGCTCTTCCGGACAGGATATATAAGTTGATTCTCATGAAAGTAAAGAATTTTTTTCAGTTTTGCTAGATCTGGTCTCAGGGCAATTAACTCAGCAAGGTTAAGAACAGAACTGGTAAAAAGAACTCTATGGGGGAAGAAAAAAAGGACAATGTAAGTTTAGGGTTAATAAACAACTTCAGTACAGTCACCTGACATCTGACAATCACAATTCTGACAACTTAACATTCACAAATAAAACTGCTTGAGAATATTTTTCTTTATAACAATACATAATTAAAATGTTTATCTTTCTGCATTGCACCCTTTGGAACACAGTTTCAGTGTATAAACAAAATGAAACATATTCTTTAATCACTATTTTTTTATCCAATTTTAGGAAGCAATGCACATCTCAAGTGCAAAACAAAGAAAGAACTTTCATAACTTTTTTCTATCAATATAAATATGATTTAGCATAAGGATATGATATATATGGTATTTACAAGACATTGTGTTGGCTCAACATATATTCAAATAAATACAATTGTGTTTAATTAGGCTGTAACTAATATTGATTACAACGATGTGTATGCAGCTTGTAATCTCTTCTCAGAATTTATGAATAAACAACTTCACAATCTTGTCAATGAAAATGTAGCAGTTACACAGCAATAAGAACTTCATGCACCCTGGCAGTAATATTAATGCTCTAGGGCCATAAGATAAGCTAGGAAAGACTCAAAAAACATTCTTTAAAATCAAATTCAGTTGGGAAAAGTTTACAATTCCTGTTGCCTCTTTTAGAAATAAATAGCTTGTGAGGGTATACTGAGAAAAAGGAAAGACTACGATAAAATTGCTTAGGTGTATATCTGAACTTGGCAGACACCTTCACATAGAGGCCTGGTCTCAATCTGTGATCTTGAGCATTCATGTTCTGTGCTGAACAAACTCGAGAAACATTGTTCTATTTAATGCTGCACTATGATTTAAAAGCAACAGACTCATTATACCTATATTATAGCTTTCAACTTTACCATAGCTTACTGGATTGTATTGTCTTCCAATTGTCATTTATAGAAGTATAATTTTAATAACTTATCACATGAAATACACTACCTGTTTAAACAATAGGGAGTTTACAACTCCACCCCCATGTCTAAATGGGATGTACTCTCTGTGATTGTGCAGGTTGTCTCCATGCTCCCACTTCTGTTTTGGGAGCCTCTTGAACCCAACACCATCGATAGTTATGACCGGGATGACCTTGGCAGAGGAGGACAAATGCACACAAAGCAATCGGTATGTGCTTTTATTAAAATTAGTCCAAAACCAAAACTGTGATCAAAATTGCAGTGCTTTAAAATGTTAATAAATAAATAATCCAATAAAAGAGTGAAAATCCTTGAGATAAAAAAAAACAAGATTTAAAATGAGAATTAAAAAAAACATCACAGTCATTGGGTCAATGTTGCTTTCACTCCTGGAGGAGCACAGCACAACTCACTCTTAGTCTCCCTAGCTCACCCACTGCTTGCTAAGCTGGTGGGGACTTCAACAGCCACAGTCCTCTCCAACCAGACCCCCAATGTAACTGCTCAGGCGTTGTTGGCCAGCCTGCTCTGGGTTGGTTGTCTTCTAGTACCTAAGATCCCTGGAGAGGATGCCACCTCGATTGCACCCACTCCTCTGAACAATCAGTGGGGACAATCCATCTCTAGAGCGCCAATCCTTCTCTCTGTCGCGGGACCAAGAACCGTGCTGTGTTTCCCCATACGAGCAGGCTGGCTCCTTCTCTCTCTCCACCCCAATGCTGATCTCTTGGCTTGGTTTGCATTCTCTTTTTTGTCTCTCTCTTTATAACCCCCACCCCAATCGTTCACTCCCCCTTTTATCAATCACCTGCTTACCACGCCTGGCTGATCGTGAGACAATGAGGCAGTCCATACATTTTGGCAAGGCAACACACAGAACCAGAGACAAGCCATCTTCTCATACAATTGCTTGCACCTGCTCCACTCCCCAGTGCGAGCGTGTCCAATTATTTATTTATCACATCCCAAAAAGAAGAGTGCTAGGCTAATTGGTGATTCTAAATTGCTCCTGTGCAAACAATTTTAACATGTCTGCCTGAATATGGCATGCTATGGACTTTGATGTCCCACATACCTGAAGTAAGTGGGTTTGAGAATGTTATGTGGCACAGAAGGGACCTATTTCTGTACTCATTCCATGTTTGTTCACCCTGCATTAAATTACCCATATGTCTTTTTGATAAACTCACGTTTACAGTAAAGGGGTGCTGGCAGTTAGAACTAGAGTTTAAGTAAAGTTGGCAGTAAAGCAAATCACTCTCCCATAATGCTGTCTGCATGTCTAATTACATAAAACTCTTTCTCCACTAGGTGATCAGAGTAAAAGTACCCATTGTTAGTTCAAAATTAGGTATCATATGGAAATTACAGAGAATCTTGAAAGGATTATTTTAAAAATGATTTGTTGAAAAACAAATAAATACAGAAATAAAGGGTGTAAAAACAGCAACATGGTTAGCACTACTGCTTCAGTCACCCCAAACCTCCCTGAGGGACCAAGGCTCAGTTCCAAAGTGGTTATTTGTCTTCATTGTGACCTTTACACAGTATTCCCAAGGTAGTGTGGGTTTCTTAAGCATTTTGAACACATCCACATTAAGTTAACTGGCTATTCTATACTGATATAGTCGGAGTGTCAACCTATGTTGGACTGTGCTCTGCAATGGAATGCACCCAACCTTAAGCTGTTCAGGACGTCCTGCTCAAAGGTTCCACGGTGAGTAGCCTGCAGGTCAAAGAAAGTTTATGAACTTTTCTCTCCACAGAGAGTTGATGGTTTCTCACCCTGAAGAGAGTGACTTGTCAGTTTTCAGTTTACAAATAGAACAGATCAACAGTGTTCGACTCACCCAAAGAGAACAGATCTTCAATTTTCAGTTAACACAAAGAAAACAGATTACAAACTTTCAGCTCCCCCCAGAGAAAACCTTAATTTAGAAATTAGAAATTAATGCAGCTAGATTTGAAGGCAGGTGTAACCTCTGGTGACTGGATTAAAGTCACTTCTAGTTACAGATCAAGAGCTTGCTTATAAGTGCCTTATTTTGTCCATCACATACAGCTAGATTTCAGTTAACAGTAACAAACCTAAAGTGAATGTCCATTTGGGCACCTTTTTGTCTGAAAGAGTCTCTGCAGATGTGCCATATCATATCTGATTTACACCTTTGTTGTTAGATGAAGTACAGAGTTGATCAAATTGTTGGTACAAGCTGCAGTTCATCCATTTACTCTAGAACACATGTTTGGGAGGTCTGATGGAGGGATGTTTGTGTGTCCAGCTCAATTTCTTCATCTGTGTTAAATCTGCCGTCTTAACAGGCTTGGTGTGTCACTGTGGCCTATGATCTATAAATAAGGAAAATATCTTGCTTTTGCCACTTTAAAACAACAACTTGCAAAACATTGTATCTTGGTCTTTCCGTGCCTTCCAAATTCCATGCTAACCACAACACTGCAAGAATACCTTTCTGTTTTTTGGGATGTGCAGAAGATGACTGCTGTACAGCAGTGTTTCCTGTCATCTATAGCCTTAACTGAATTACTTATCATTAAAAGTGTTTTTTTAATTGTTACACGCTTAAATAAAGGTTTAGCAGATTCTCTTGTGTTGCGGTACTTCAATACCAAATATTAAACAGAGCACAGTTACTGAAAGAAATATCCTGTACAAGAAGATACTATTACGTCTACCACACATGTTTTGGTTAGGTAATGACCAGGTTGTCCTCATACTATATTATACTAATTTTTATTTATCCTTAATTATACACATAATTTTTGCTCTCATTCTTTACAGCACTAATAAGACAGAGAGACATACTGCATTTTTTATGTAAATTTTGCAAAGGTTTGTATTTTTTGCCAAATTTAAATGTTTTTATTATAGTTTACTTGCAAATTAAAAATTTTCAAATTAATGATAAGAAGTCAATAATGCAAATAACAATGTTGTTTACTAAACATACAAAATGTAGTTTTTAGGTTGATTTTTTTGTATTCACCAGGAAAACAGCTAAACAAGCAAACATTTAAAAAGAAAGTTGCTTTACCATATGATCTACTTTTGCCTTTTAAAATATGTGCTTATCTTGTGTACATTTTTCAGGAAAATGTGTATTGTTTTATATAAATAAACAATCTAATTAGACATAATTAACTAAAACACGGAAATCTTCATCTGATGGAATAAAAATAAAAAGATAAAATGCCAGAAGCCATATTGTGCCTCTTCCCCACTATATACAGTAGATCAAAACACTACAAGCAATTTCATGAGTATCCCACAGTCTCTGTCTGCCATTGCCAGGAAACACATATAGTTTAAGTACTCACAAGTAAACAAGAGGACTTCCATTTCAGCCCAGCATTAGGTTCAGTAATTGCTCTTGCACATATTATGGATCCTCATTTTAGTCACTTCTGGGAAACTATATATCTGATGATGGCTGTGGCCTTTGGTGGTTACCTATATCTCATGCTAGATCATAAACACCATTTTTTTTCCTTTGAATGGTCTGTTGTCATTAAAGTAGTCCATGGCATTGGGTATTTTAAAAAATAAATAATTACGGAGCACTAGTTCTTCAGAGGGGCATGGGTATGAGTGGTAGCATGGCTAAGCAGCTACAGAGGTGGAAAGGGTGCTCCAAAAGCCGGCAATCAGCGAACCTGCATTCCTAGAAGTAAAAAAAAGCCTGTGCTGGGAATAGGGGAGATATAAAATAAAAGCAAATAAAGAAAAATGGAGGTTAAATGGAAGAAAGATGAGAAAGAGAGAGGTAGGATCTTTGCTAAGCTGGTGCAGACTAAGATGGGCAGTCGTGTTTGGACACAACAGGAGGGCATGGTTGCTACTGCTGAGCAAAAAAGGGAGTGGAACAACCCACTGCTCAGAGTGGGCTCCCACCCTACGGCTGTGTGGTGGCGGTAAACAGAAGATGGAGCAGTGCTTGTGGGGTCCCTGGAAGTGGCAAAGGCATGAGTGGGGCATGGACCCCCAGTGGTGACTGACCAAGGTGAATAGGGTCACCAAGGTGACTAGGGTGCAAGCCCATGTGAAGATGGACATATCCTCAAGCTAAGGAGACCTTGTAGTGAGCTGAAGAGATGTCAGGGTGAGAGAGTAATAAGGTAAACTTTGGTTTTAGAGAAAGACAGATCCTGTGGGATTTTCACTTCTTTTATAATAAGTATAGTATTTTTTCTTTTTATTCACTTTTTAACCTCCATGTATTACCTGTTCTTATTAGGATTATTTATTGACTTAATCATTTATTTATTTATGAAAGAATACTGTACTATGCCCTAATTTGCCTAGTTAATTTCAGCCACGTTATCAACAGTTCCAGGTACAGGTTGTGACAGACTCCTGGAACCAACTCGGACTGTCACATTTGTACATTTTCACACTCACTAACTTAGTCAGAAGTCTTCAAACATTCATCTCATGGTGACACTGTCCACACAATTTGGTGATAAAAAGTTATGTCTGACAAACTTATATTTCCATTGCAGTAATGAGTATTTTAAGATTAAAAAGAATTGTATTAAAACTTGCAAAATAACATTTTCTTTAAAAAAGAAAAAACATGACTTTCTCATTGAGACAAGGATGCAAACCTACAAGGCTTTGAAGCTCAATCTTTCTAACTAAACCCAGCCTCAACTCATCTGTTCCTGAAACAATTTCTTTCATGTGGTGAAGCCACGAGCCATTCGTACCACCACACAATCACGTCACTGTACATCTTCAGAATAAGGATTATTTGCATTTCCTGGATTGTTTGAGCTTCAATCAAAGTCTAAGGCTAACGTACAAAAGAACCACCCCTAAGTAATACAGCCACACTGATTCAAACCAGATGAAATTTTTTCTATTTATACCTTTTCCTGCCAATAATAAAGTCTCAGGAACATCCTGTTCTGTTCAGGTTTGTATGAAAGAACACACAACCTATGACAGATAAATAATATACATTAAAATACATATAAAATGATTCTGAATGTTGTTTAAACCTAAGGGCATATCGCTTATTTGTTGGCAATACAGGACAACAACAAAGATATAACTGAGTTTATATATTGTTTAATTGTCCAATATTAAATAGTATCTGTAATTTTACGTCCTATTCAGCAGGTGACTAACAAGAATTACCACAGAAGAATAAAAGCAAACAGATGAAGACCTTGTTCTACATAATTCTATTTTTTAAAAATAACTAATACATTAGCACCCTGAATTGGATTAAGTGAATTTAAAAATGTTGTTTTCTGTTTTACTTGTGTGACATACAGCAGAATGTTAGACAAATACTAGCTTCAACATAGATAAGATTGAAGTCAATGTTTCAAGGCAATCAAACACGAAATATGAACAAATATATTTAGTGATGGAAGAAGTCAAATAAAAACTACACACTTAATTTAGACTAATTTAAAATAAAAAATCATCCAAATACAAAAATATATGCAGTAAATGGATATGCATTGATCAGTATTATAATGCACATTACACAAAAAGGAAAACTTAATAGTTAAAACATAAGTAAAAAATGTCATAGCAAAAAGTTAAATCTGATGAAGTGCTTAAAGAGGCATCAAATATACATCTTAATCCCTTGAGTAATAGTGAGATTAACATGATTCTTGAAACAGTTTCAATAAACAAAATAGTAATATTGTACAGGATAAAAAATACAGAAATTAAACTTTTATTAATAACCCTGATAAAAATTCAATGTGCCGCATTATTTTGTATTTGCCTATTACATATATATATATATATATATATATATATATATATATACTAATAAAAGGCAAAGCCCTCACTGACTGACTGACTCATCACTAATTCTCCAACTTCCCGTGTAGGTAGAAGGCTGAAATTTGGCCTTACAGCTTCCTTACAAAAGTTGGGCAGGATTCATTTCGAAATTCTACGCATAATGATCATAACTAGAAGAAATTTTTCTCCATTTACTGTAATGGAGTTGAGCTCGAAAGCCGTGGGGGGGGGCGGAGTTCCGTGTGACATCATCACGCCTCTCATGTAATCACGCATTACGTAGAAAACCAGGAAGAGCTACAAAAAGCGCTGAAGAAAACATGCATTATATAATTAAGAAGGCAGCGAAACAATTAGAAGCGGCGGTGACATATAAAACCATATTCAGTGGCTCACGTGAACTGGCGCAGTGCGCAGACAAAAAGCAACAGTTCCAAAGAGTGCTGAAAAAAACCCGAATTACACTGCTACGCTCAAATAGACAAACCGCACGCGTGGCTAAAAGTAGAGTCTTAAGCCTCTAGCGCTGACTTCGAGGTTCGATTCGAGAGGGATGCACTAAGTATGTAGCGCTTCTCGATTCATTTTAGCCTCGCATCCCTTGGTTTGAGGCGTATGAAAAAATATGCGGTTAACGCAGAAAGACAGATCACCAATTGAAGCTTTATGAATAATGGATACTTTATTCGCGATCAATGATTGTTTTGGTAAAGCCATACTCAGTGTATTTATTACATGAACGGTAAAAGTAAGAGCGAGGGGAGGGTAACTTATTGAGGCACACAGGCAAAACCATAATAGCACGCGGGCTCGATGTGCTGTAGTGCGCGTCAACTCGATCTGAATTGCGCAATCACATTTGAAAAAATATTTCTTTTCAAGTTCTATTTAGTCCATATGTGTTAAACTCAAGGCCCAGGGGCCATATCCGGCCCGACGTGTAATTATATCCAGCCCCCGAGATCATTTTATATACTGTATTATTGTTATTAATGGCCCGGGGATATGAAGCGCTGGTAACATTATAAACTACAGATCCCATAATGCAGCGCTTCAGCTGCCTTGCCGAACACTTACCACGTTAATCAATTCTAGCTTATGATGCTGCAAGTTATTGCGAAGCTAGCCCACACGATGCCGAAGAGAAAAGGTGATTCTGAACATAGAGCCTTTAAAAACCGATGGGAGGCTGAGTATATGTTTACTGACATTGCCGGTAAACCCGTGTGTCTCATTTGTGAAGCTAATCGGTACGACTAATTAATAGTCTTCAAAATAGGCACCTCCTGCATCAATACACTTTTGTAGGTGGCTTTTCCATGACTCGAAGGCGTCCACGTAGGCCTGTTCCAGGATGGTTGCAAGGGCTGCCTTGACATTTGTTTGGATGTCCTTGATCGAGTCGAAGCGTTTTCCTTTCAGCGCTGATTTTAAGTGCGGAAACAAGAAGAAATCAGAAGGCGACACGTCCGGACTGTAAGGAGGCTGGGGGACCACCGGAACGTTCACCTGGGCCAGGTAGGCGCTCACGATGAAGGCAGTGTGGCTGTGCGCGTTATCGTGGTGAAGCTTCTAGCTGTCCTTGATGTCCCTTCGTTTGCGCACGACGCTTCTTTTCAGCCTTTTCAGGACTTCCAAGTAGTGGATTATCCCCTTCACTCCGAAGAACTTGATCACGTACCGTTGCTCTAACGAACTTTCCATTCCGCCGTGTAACGCACTACCGCACAGGGGTTCCCGTCAAGGCCGATCCGTTGCGTTGTGAAGCCGTCGCTGGCAAGTGGGGCGCGCGGTGAGGTACGTTCGCGTCAAAACAAAATGAGGCTCATTACTTTTGAATCCTAACCTGTATGTATGTATATATACACATATATATACATATATACACACATAGTGGAACCTCAGGTCACGAATGTCTCGGACCACGTACAATTTGGGTTACGACCAAAAAGTTTGCCAAACTTTTGCTGACGAACAAGCCTTCCCTTCTGGTTCGTATGCGCTGATGATTTCCGCACGTGTTCAGTCTCTCCCTGTGCAGCGAGCAAGCGAGTGAGAGAGAGAGAGAGAGCGCCAGAAGGCAATTAAAGAATGCACTGGGCTTGTTTTTAAAGAGACTGCAAGATCATTTAGTTTACTATTACACTGTGCATTCTATTGTATAATTAATTATTTTTGTGCTTAAAAATCTTTAAAAAAAATATATACTTACACATATATAATATATATATATTACGTACGTATAATATATATATTACGTACGGTCCAGAACGGATTAATTGTATTTGCATACGATCCTATGGGGGAAATTACTTCGGGTCACGACCAAATCGGGTTGCGACCAGAGTTTTGGAACAAATTACAGTCATGACCAAAGGTTCCAACGTATATATATATATATATATATATATATATTATATATATTATATATATATATATATATATAAAATATATATATATTATATATATATATATATATATATATATATATATATATATATATATATATATATATATATATATATTATATATATATATATGCCTCTTTAATTATGAGCTAAAGAAACATTGCTCAGGAGGAAATGTAAACCTTATAAAACAAACATTTACTGTGGTACTGTACAATAAACTTTAGAAAAATATTTTTGCATATTTTATTTGCTTGAGGAATTACATACAATGCAGTCTTATAAATGTTTTGATTTTTATTTTACATGTATGCACTTTCACAGGATCTACTCTCTATATACTTCAAAGGAAGGTCAATCAATTCTGAATGTACTACTTGGCCTACTAAATTTAGAAACTGAATGAATGAACTAAGAGTAAACAGAGTAACAGAGTAAATAACAACATTTATTTATGTAACACATTTTCATACAACAATGTAGCTTAAAGTGCTTTACAAGAAGACCAAGAAAAAGTTACAAGAAAAGAAAACCTATTCATGAAAGGCAATAATATTAATTAATAAAAATCTGCAGGGGTTCCAATGCCAAAAGTCCACCCAGTCCCCAGTTGGCATTCTACCTAACATAAATGTTTCTAACTCAGTCTTCTTAACGTTCATGCTTCACATGAAATAGTTGGTCTTGTGGACATCTCTGATATCGGCCTTCATTATGTCATCACAGGTGGCTGCATGTTGACTAGATAAGGTTGTCGTGGTGCAAATCACAGAAGGACCAGAAAAGACAACAGAGAATAGTGGGGACTAGTACAGATTGTGGATCATTGAAGAATATTATATACTGCTCAAAAGAATTAAAGGAACACTTTTTAATCAGAGTATAGCATAAAGTCAATGAAACTTATGGGATATTAATCTGGTCAGTTAAGTAGCAGAGGGGGTTGTTAATCAGTTTCAGCTGCGGTGGTGTTAATGAAATTAACAACAGATGCACTAGAGGGGCAACAATGAGATGACCCCCAAAACAGGAATGGTTTAACAGGTGGAGGCCACTGACATTTTTCCCTCCTCATCTTTTCTGACTGTTTCTTCACTAGTTTTGCATTTGGCTACAGTCAGTGTCACAACTGGTAGCATGAGGTGATACCTGGACCCTACAGAGGTTGCACAGGTAGTCCAACTTCTCCAGGATGGCACATCAATACGTGTCATTGCCAGAAGGTTTGCTGTGTCTCCCTGCACAGTCTCAAGGGCATGGAGGAGATTCTAGGAGACAAGCAGTTACTCTAGGAGAGCTGGAGAGGGCCATAGAAGGTCCATAACCCATCAGCAGGACCAGTATCTGCTCCTTTGGGCAAGGAGGAAGAGGATGAGCACTGCCAGAGCCCTACAAAATGACCTCCAGCAGGCCACTGGTGTGAATGTCTCTGACCAAACAACCAGAAAGACTTCATGAGGGTGACCCAAGGGCCCCATGTCCTCTAATGGGCCCTGAGCTCACTGCCCAGCAGCATGCAGCTCGATTGGCATTCGCCATAGAATACCAGAATTGGCAGATGCACCACTGGTGCCCTGGGCTTTTTACAGATGACAGCAGGTTCACCCTGAGCACGTGACAGAAGTGAAAGGGTCTGGAGAAGCCATTGAGAACATTATGCTGCCTGTAACATCATTCAGCATGAGCAGTTTGGTGGTGGGTTAATGATTGTCTGGGGAGGCATATCCATGGAGGGTCACACAGACCGCTACAGGCTTGACAAAGGCACCTTGGCTGCCATTAGGTATCAGGATGAAATCCTTGGACCCATTGTCAGACCCAATGCTGGTACAGTGGCTCCTGGTGCACGACAATTCCTGGCCTCATGTGGTGAGAGTATGCAGGCAGTTCCTGGAGGATGAATGAATTGATACCATTGACTGGCCACCACACTTTCCTGACCTAAATCCAATAGAACACCTCTGGGACATTATGTTTTGGTCCATCCAATGTCACCAGGTTGTACCTCAGACTGTCTAGGATCTCAGTGATGCCCTGGTCCAGATCTGGGAGGAGATCCCCCACAACACCATCTGTCATCTCATTAGAAGCATGCACCGATGTTGTCAGGCATGTATACAAGAACACAGGGGCCATACAAAGTGCTGCGTACAATTTTGAGTTGCTGCAATTAAATTTTGGCAAAATGGACTAGCCTGCCACAATTTTTTCACTCTGATTTTTGGGGCGTCTTTGAATTCAGGGCTCTGGAGGTTGATCATTTTCATTTCCATCAAACAATGTGGCATCCCTTCGTTCCTAACACATTACCCAGTCTATATCAGTATAGATATCCAGGAGGATTTTTTTTCCCATTGAGATCTGATGTGTTTTCAAAGTGTTCCTTTAATTTTTTTGAGCAGTTTAGTTCTATGCCTAGCTATGAAAAAGTTGTATTAAAAATTTAAAAAACCCATTGTATTAGCCTGGAAAATTAAATAGGTAAAGTATTCCAGATTTTAGGTGCATAACAGTAAAAGGCTCCCTCACCACTTCATTTAAGCTTGGCGCTTGGAATTATAAGCAGACTTACATTCGAAGATCTAAGGTTACAACTTGGAGTACAGCGGGACATTCCAAAATATATAGGAAGGGGCAAGATTATTTAAGGCTGTATAAACTATTAGTAGTACAAACCGGATTCCAAAAAAGTTGGGACACTATACAAATCGTGAATAAAAACTGAATGCAATGATGTGGAGGTGCCAACTTCTAATATTTTATTCAGAATAGAACATAAATCACGGAACAAAAGTTTAAACTGAGAAAATGTATCATTTTAAGGGAAAAATATGTTGATTCAGAATTTCATGGTGTCAACAAATCCCAAAAAAGTTGGGACAAGGCCATTTTCACCACTGTGTGGCATCTCCCCTTCTTCTTACAACACTCAACAGACGTCTGGGGACCGAGGAGACCAGTTTCTCAAGTTTAGAAATAGGAATGCTCTCCCATTCTTGTCTAATACAGGCCTCTAACTGTTCAATCGTCTTGGGCCTTCTTTGTCGCACCTTCCTCTTTATGATGCGCCAAATGTTCTCTATAGGTGAAACATCTGTACTGCAGACTGGCCATTTCAGTACCCGGATCCTTCTCTTACGCAGCCATGATGTTGTGATTGATGCAGAATGTGGTCTGGCATTATCTTGTTGAAAAATGCAGGGTCTTCCCTGAAAGAGATGACGTCTGGATGGGAGCATATGTTGTTCTAGAACCTGAATATATTTTTCTGCATTGATGGTGCCTTTCTAGACATGCAAGCTGCCCATGCCACACGCACCCATACCATCAGAGATGCAGGCTTCTGAACTAAGCGTTGATAACAACTTGGGTTGTCCTTGTCCTCTTTGGTCCAGATGACATGGCGTCCCAGATTTCCAAAAAAAACTTCGAATCGTGACTCGTCTGACCACAGAACAGTCTTCCATTTTGCCACACTCCATTTTAAATGACCCCTGGTTCAGTGAAAACGCCTGAGCTTGTGGATCTTGCTTAGAAATGGCTTCTTCTTGGCACTGTAGAGTTTCAGCTGGCAACGGCGGATGGCACGGTAGATTGTGTTCACTGACAATGGTTTCTGGAAATATTCCTGAGCCAATTCTGTGATTTCCTTTACAGTAGCATTCCTGTTTGTGGTGCAGTGTCGTTTAAAGGCTCGGAGATCACAGGCATCCAGTATGGTTTTACGGCCTTGACCCTTACACACAGAGATTGTTCCAGATTCTCTGAATCTTCGGATGATGTTATGCACAGTTGATGATGACAGATGCAAAGTCTTTGCAATTTTTCGCTGGGTAACACCTTTCTGATATTGCTCCACTATCTTTCTGCGCAACATTGTGGGAATTGGTGATCCTCTACCCATCTTGGCTTCTGAGAGACACTGCCACTCTGAGAAGCTCTTTTTATACCCAATCATGTTGCCAATTGACCTAATTAGTGTTTATTGGTCTTCCAGCTCTTCGTTATGCTCAAATTTACTTTTTCCAGCCTCTTATTGCTACTTGTCCCAACTTTTTTGGGATTTGTTGACACCATGAAATTTTGAATCAACATATTTTTCCTTTAAAATGATACATTTACTCGGATTAAACGTTTGATCTGTCATCTACGTTCTATTACAAATAAAATGTTGACATTTGCCATCTCCACATCATTGCATTCAGTTTTTATTCACAATTTGTTTAGTGTCCCAACTTTTTTGGAATCCGGTTTGTATTTTAAAGTCAATTCTAAATGACAAAGGTAACCAATGTAATGTTGCTAAAACTGGGGAGATGTGCACAGATTTTCATTTCCTAGTTGAGATTCTTGCTGCTGCATTCTGCACTAAATGCAATCAATTGGTGTCTTTCTTAGGTTGTCCTGTTACAGTAATACAATACAGTACTGTAATCCAATCAATTAAAAACAAAAGCATGAACTAATTTTTCAGCATTTTATAAATATATAAAGGGTCTAACTTTTGCTATACTCCTTAAGCGAAAAAATGTAGTCCTAGCAATCTGGTTAATATGTTACTTAAACTTTAGGTCAGTCAATAATTACCACTAAATTCTTTACCTCTGCCTTGACATTTAAACAAAAGGGAATACGTTCATTTCTTAAACCCTTGCTATATCCATGTTTGCCAATCACTAAGATTTCTGTTTTCTCCTTATTTAGTCTGAGAAAGTTACTTCTTATTCAACTGAAAATGCTGCTAAGACATTGTTTCAGAAAGGCATCAGGTCATCAGGAGCTAAAGATAAATAAAGTTCTATGTCGTCCAGTTAGCTTGTGGTAACTCAACTTATGCTTTGAGATAATCTAACCTAATGGAAGCATGTAAATTGAAAAGAGCAGCAGACCCAGAATAGATCCTTGGGGTACATCATATACAATATCATGGGTCTTGTGAACGCTGGCCCCAGCACAGACAGACTGACGACATATTTTGCACCACACACTATTTATTATATACAATATATACAAGTTATTAAGTTCGTGCACTCACGAAACCCCAGTGCCTTCAGCACCGAATCCCCCAAAAGTCCAGGGCCGCCTCCTGTCCTCTCTCCAGCTCCGTCTGCTTCCTCCCGACTTCCACCCAATGACTGGAGGGAGGCGGCCCCTTAAATAATGCCCCGGATGAGCCCCAGGTGTTTCCGGCCTCTTCTCTTTAGCCATGCCCCAGCGTGGCGGAAGTGTCGGCTGCTTTCCTGGCGGCTCTCCGGGCGCCACCCAAAGTCTTCCCCCCGGCACTTCCTGGTGTGGCGGAAGTGCGGGCTCCGGGATAATTAGGCACCGGGGCGCCGCCTGGCGGTGGCCACGGGTCCCTACAGGGCTGGGCTTTCAAGCCCTGTACCTGAGGCCCCCTGCCTAACCAGGACGGACGCCCCCACTCAGTCTGGAGGAGGCACACGCCCTCCTCCGGTCTTCCAAGGCGTCCCGGCCGGGCTCCATCCCCGGCCAAAGACCACACAGGGTAAACCGGCATCGGCGCCGCCGGCGGTGTCCACGGGTCCCTACAGGGCTGGGCTTCCAAGCCCTGTACCCGTGGTCCCCTACACAACCAAGACGGACGCCCCCTCGCGGTCTGGAGGAGGCACGAGCCCACAGTCTTCAAAGTACAATTACCACAACTAACAAATAATTTTCTACTTGTTAAATATGATTGAAACTAATTTAAGACGTTGCTGGAACAGTCCACCCATTGTCTTTGGCAATTTATAAGAATGCTGTGGTCTGTGGTGTTAAATGCTGCAATCAAGTCTAAGACAACAAGAACAGATATATGGCCTCTGTCCTCATTAACCCACAAATCATTTACTACTTTAACCAGTGCAGTTTCTGTACAGTGCATGGTTTGTTCTAACAGCTTACTGAAACTGGTCAATAATAAAATGCTTATTCAAGTTATCATTTAGGTACGTAATTACTGCCCTTTCTAGAATTTTATGTACAAAAGGCAGGTTAGGAATTGGTCTAAAGTTGTCAAAGACAGAGGAGGTAAAATTATTTTTCTTGAGCAGGGATTTAACATTTATAGTCTTAAGACAGTCAGGGAAGACTCCTGTATCTAATGATGAGGTCACTATGTCAAGCACACTATTAATAAGGACTTCAGCTACCGTACTTCTTTGAAAATGCCTGTTGGTACTGGGTCAATGATGCAGGTGGAGGGTTTCAGCAAAAAATTATTTGATGTATTAATGGGTATATCTATGCCATTAAAAGAATTTAACTCACTTAAAAGGGCATGCTGGGATTAAATTGGGTTAACTTTAGAGGGATGTACTATATTACTTGTAATATAATTTATTTTGTGTTTAAAAAATAAAACGAAAGCCTTACAAGTTTCACTAGCAGTTTTTAGGAGGCATTACATTGAGGGAGCTGGGTTTAGAAGACAAACTCTTGGATTGTATTATCATTTATAATCTTAGAGAAATAGGACTGCATGTTCTCTTTAAATCAGACACTCTGTGTCTTCCAAGAAATAATAATGCTGGAGGATTTCTTAATTATCTTTTCTGGGACCCCTATGTCACCTAGTAAACTGGGTTTTATATACTATATAAGTATACAGTAACATAAATATATATGCTTTGAAAAATAGCAATTGTGTTATTCACTATTTTATTTATAATAGCTAAATGTCTTACTAACTTATTATTACTACACTGAATAATTTCTGATTTCACAAACTCAGGAAAACAGAAGAGATGTTTGTAACACAGCTACATGTATTTGCTATTGACTGTGCTATCTTTACGTAAAAAATATTGGCTTACAAATGATTTTTTTGACTATTCTTTGAAGAGTCTAATTATACCTTACATTATTCTGAAATTAAAACATTACAGTTTTTTTTTTATTTTGATAAGCGACCTCTTTTGTGAGTGACAGCTTTCAAACATTTTACATTTACCTCTGTTTTTTCAGGTTTTATGGAAACGCACACAGTTTAACGTTTCAATGTTTCATGAAATCAAGGCATAGAACAAATAAACAATTGCAAATAAAAAAAATAAGTCAAGGAGTTAAGTGTACAAAATGTTATACAAATTTTTGATTCATCAAAGTAGCCACCTTCTGCTGATATAACTGTCAAAATGTGGTAACACTTTTGATTCAGAATGCCAGTCAATCTGTGCAAGTCACTGGCTCTGCCTCCAGCAAAAGAACCCCAGACCATCACAATTCCTCCTCCATGTTTGACATTGGTGTTGCACAATGAGGAACCATCCTTTCACACACTTGACGGCGTACTAACATCCTATGTGATGAACCAAAGAAATTGTGATTCATTTGTCCATAAGACTTTCTGCCAGTCTGCAGTAGTCCGTAATCGGTATTTCAAGGCCCTATTTTGTCCTTTAAGGTATGGCTTTCTTACTGCCACTCGCCTTGTTAAACCTGCAGCACAAAGTCTCCTCTTCACAAAAGAAACTGAGACTTGCTTTTTCAGACCAATGTTAAGCTGTGCTTGAATGTGTTGTGCTGTGAGACACCTATCAGAAAAGCTAGTAATCCTTGTGTCTTCTGATTGGGTTGTGGCTTTGGGTCTGCCAGATTTCTTTCTATCAGAGTTTCTTCCAGTTTCCTATTACCTTTGGATTGTGAAAGACACCGTACTCACTGACATTTTGATTTACTTTTTTGCAACTTCTCTAAATGAAAAGCCTACACTTCTAAGGGTAATGCTCTGTCTCATTTCATTTGTTAATTGCCATTTTCTTGCCATTATCACTGGAATTTACAACTTTCTACAGTGTAATATACAATGTCCAAGTAGTCCTACATAAGGTGTAGTAACACAGTCTCTCCCAACATTGCTTTAATACAGAGAGATTTTAAGTAATCAACAGAAATTGGGACCTTGTGCATATTGTTTGCTTCAACCTGAAAGGCTTAATTTACTTTAATTGCTGCAGAACATTAGTAGGGTTTAACCTATTAGTTGTTCCTAGAAGAAGGCCCATTTGTAATATTCTGAAATTTATTTTTTTCAGGTTTTTCTATCCTAAACTTTAAATTTAAACTTCTAGTAGTTTACTGCTTACCTTTCACTATTTTAGGTCATTCATTACATTTCAACTGATTAAATCTGAAGAAACACTACCATTCAAAAATTTTACAACAGTTTATGTTAAATATAAGGAATCCAATTGATTCCAGCCTCCCTGTGACTCTGCCCTGGGTAAGCAGGTTGGGAAATGAAGGAGTGGATGGAATGACATACTAGAATTAAAAGAAACAGACACCAAAATGAAAATAAAATTTTACAGCTAAACATCCATAAAAAAGCAAAATAAGTTTTTAACAAAATTATGAAGCAGAAAACAAAAACAAAATCATAAACCATCTATACAACAAAAGTATAAAATATATATATATATAACTAATAAAGAAAGTGGTAAGGTGTCACATACAGAATATTGCTGATTTACAGTTCAATATTCAAATCCCAGCTCATTTACTGACTGTGCGAAGTTTGCACATTACACCTGTGTTTCCCTATGTTTTTCTTCAATTACTTTACTTTTCCTCTTATAGGTTTGTAGAACAATTACTGTCATATGTACAGTGTACAAATAAATTCTTACTTACATGTACTAAACATCATTCAACATGTCATCATCGATCATTTCCTGGACTAGTACGGTAAATATAATAACCTTACTCCAAAACTTCCATCTTCCTTACCTGAAAAATTACATTAGCACCATTGGATGACTGTTAATGTGTATATGCTATGGTCAGTGGAGCCCCAAGACACAATAATACAGCACACGTTGGTGTGATAAAATAAAGGATTTTTATTCTCACAAGACACTTCTCCAGAATCTTCTCCAATAATCGGCCATAATAAAAATCTTAAGTACACAAGGCGTCCGTGGAGTGTTGCCTGCTGCCTTCCAACTCCAACTCCCCTATGTGAGGCAGTGGACTCCTTTTAAGTTGGACCTGGGAATGCTTCTGGTGTTACTCTGTATCCTTGAGGAAGCACTTCTGGGCCATAGAAAAAGTAGGAAGGTCCTCCCCTGACAACACCATCTATCGATACTGAGGGACCCTGACAGGGCTGCACTTCTAGGCTCCAACTCCCAAGCAGCCCTGTGGTTGTCACAAAACTGAGTTACCATACGAGGACCACTGTTACCTAGTGTAAGGGAAATGGAACAACTCCCGATCCTTTGCTTTTCTTAGTCTGTCTGTTAAGCCACACCATCATCCCGCCAGCCAATTTGCTTGCATCATTGTACTTGCCTCGCGTCTAGGTAATGAAATATCTGATTCAGCTGGGATGCCCATTCTCCTACTACAATGCATATTTTAACTCTTTGTATATTTACATTCTTAAAACTTGCGTGTTAGATTAATTGGTTTAATTATGCGCGTGTGTGTGTGTGAGTGTGAGAGAGTGTGCTCTACAATAGGTTGATACCTTATTCGGAATTGGTAGTTGCACTGTCATCTTTATTGAAGAGTGCTGCTGAATCCTAAGGACTTGATTTTTAAATACAGAGAATAAACAAGAAAAATCCCGAATTGCACATTATTGGCATGGCATGCCATGGAGAGAGGCAACACTACCTACGATAGCTAGTTACTTCTATATATCTAAAGCACTTTTAGCTACTGCTTGTATGAAAATGTGCTATATAAATAAATGTTGTTGTTGTTGATATATTGACCGTCATATTCAAGAGAAAATGCCACTTGATACACATTCTGTTCTTGTCCTGTCTGATGCTATTTTCTAAAATGACAATGGCCAACTATACATGGTTGCTATTAATGGAAATTAGCCATTTGATAACAGCACCCTTTTCTTGTCTATTGTGCCACTGGACATGTTTCTTAGAAAACGTATAGTACAACATGGAATGCCAACCACAGTCTGCTACTGACCATGGACAGCATTCAGCACTCCATTTAAAAAAAAAACACATGTGAGCATTTCATGACGCAGATAACACCAACTCCGGATTAAAAAAAAATTCTCCTGTGCTCTGGATTAGAATTAATTTCTTACTCATTTGACCTCAGCAAATTAAACTTTTTGGTGCAACTACTGTATGTCTTTCTATATTTTCTTCAATATCACACATACCAGTATATCTAAAGGTTTACTGCCTGCAATTATTGCACAAGAGTAAAATAATCTTGTTTTGGAAACATTTATAGATACATCAGTTAAACAATAGTTACTTGTGGGCAGTTGGAACACTAATTTACATCACAGAGCAATCACAATAAAACACAGAGTAGATACTATACAGCATATAAAAGAAAAAATATAAATAATAACCCAATAAAAACTATATTAAATAATAATATAAATAAAAATCTAAAAATATATAAAGAGTATAAAGCATATTAAAAATTTTTTGAAACACAAAATACAAAGATAATGAAAAACAGTTCAAAAAGTAACTTGGTCATACTGTATTAATGATTTTGGATGATGTAATATACAGATTTGCTATCTCATAACAG
Source organism: Polypterus senegalus (assembly GCF_016835505.1). Lineage (NCBI taxonomy): Eukaryota > Metazoa > Chordata > Cladistia > Polypteriformes > Polypteridae > Polypterus > Polypterus senegalus. The sequence goes on along the minus strand of NC_053159.1, from coordinate 144,314,530 downwards.
CTCAAGCTTCAGTTAAATTCAGCCAATGACACAGGTTTCGTCTTGTAGTCAAAAATATGCTGTCAAATTGACTGGCAACTACAATTTGGTCTAGACTGGACTGGATCTCTTGCTCAGTCCAGAACTGGTTCTTGCTTTGCATCCAATACTACACTCAATACTGTACTGACTATAAAGATCACTGTGTGAAGAAATACTGTAAAAATATCTGGATTTTACCTTAAACTAGCTCCAATCTGTGCCCGGGTGGTTTTGTTAAACAGCTGGCATACACATTACCTACTGCCTTCATAATCTTAAGCATTTCTGTAATGACACCTCTTAATCTTTTTAATGTAAGATGAACAACCCAGAATCACAAAATTATTTTTCAAGCTTTATACCTGTAAATGTAATTCTGGTAATCCATTTTAACAGATGTAATTTTATTTAATCTTAAGGCATTTCAAACATTTTTAAAATGTACTAAGCAGAATTTTTAAAGAAACAACATTGTAAACATGGTTTGCGGATAATAAATTACAATGTATTCAATAAAATAATTCCTGTATGTGAATAAAAACATTCATAGTAAATGGAAGGACCGACACTTTTTATTACTCAGAAGCTGAAATCTTGCACCATGCTAAGTAAAAAAATATTCTGAAAAGGAAAATCTATGGTAATCTGTATTATCTGCATGTGAATCTAGCTATACTATCAGTGAAATAATTTGAAAACTAAGATGTATGGTGGTGTAGGAGGACAGCTTCACAAATTTGAGAACCATTTCCTATAAACAGCCCACCTATGAACCGTCTGGAAAACGCATAAATACCTCATTGATGAGTATTAAGCAGCACACGGTGCTTTACTAAGAAATAAAACATCAATTAGATGTTTTGTTATTTTTAATTATTAAAAGAAATAAAAGTTAAAGTTTTCAATTACACTTTCATCAAATACCATTTTTATTTGACATTTAATTATTGTATATTATTCCTTTCTAAAGAATCACACCGATTTATAAGTTATATTATACATTCCACTGTGCAAATATTGTCAAAAACATTGAAATGAAACATGTTAAGCTTGGGCCCAGCAATTTCTGTGTGTGTATACGGCACACCCGGGTTTTTTAAAATATTTTTTTGCCTTTACCTGGTGGATTTCCTGTATTTAACATTTTAATTCCAGTTAACTTCAATCTTCTACTTAATAAGATTAATCAGGAATGCTTTAAACTCATGGTATCATTTTATTCTGTTATCAGTTTCACTACCTGTGGCCACTGGTATAGCTGTCCAAAAGACACTAAAAACAAATAATAAACAATGAACCTGTAAGGCTTCGTTTCCGTTTTGCATTAACCTACGTTGACATTATGTTTAATACACACATTTAATCAGGTAAGACTAAGTGATCACAATGAAATTTAAATTATAACACACCCAGCTCATTTTTACTTTTATCCCCCCAAGCGTTATTTACTCTGTATACATTATAATAAATAAAATCCTTTATAGCACAATGTCTTTATAATGGATTCCTGTGACTGCTCTTTTTATCTTTGGCAAAGACACATTTTTATTTCTTTTTAGTAATTATGGTGAGTATTGAAGGGATTGTTGATGAAGTTTTTTTGATATTTGTTGAGCTTCCATAAAATGCTGAATTTCCCCACTGGAATAAATAAGGAGGCATCTCTCTACCTATATATACTATAATATATTTAAAAGTGAACTAACTTGTTAACGGTAAAGAAGGCTACTCATTTTAGACAAGAGATAAAAGCTGACATATTGAACATTTTAATCATAATGAATTAAGACAAATACACTAAAACTGACTCTTTCAAGTCATGTTTCCATTTTGAGCTCTTTTTTAGTCATCATTTCATTTTTAGATATCATACTAAAATCAACCAAAACCAGTGAGCTAGAAAATCTTCTCAGCAACAGTTGCATTTAAAGGGCTTCCCCCTCCTACTGTTTGTTTGTGTTAAATCAATTCTGTGTGCATTATTGCTTTAAGAAAATCCCTTACTAAACTTTCAGTAAATTAAATCTTCTGAATATTTTATAACATATAAGTAAAATATTTGCACATACATAATGGACAATTGCATAATATTAATAAGGGAGGGCTCTAAAAGTCTCAAAATATACTTGCATCTGTCTTTAGACAGGAGTCAGAAACACAGAATCCAGTACATGCCCACAGCCGGCATTACGTCCTTGAAACCAGGACACGATAATTCATTGCTTCACTGGAAGTGTGAGAATATGACCCTGCAAAAGAATATATGTTCATATAAAGTGATACAAACCCAGGCAATGGCATTATTTCCATCCAAAAGGTGATGGTGCTGATAGGTAAACAAGGTGTTTAGCCTAACGGATTAAATAAGAGAATTCCTATTATTTTATACAAATTCCCCAATCCACCAGGGTCAATATGAAGAACTGACAAAATATGTTACAGCTTTTCAAGGGAGGGGATGTAGAAATGCTTAGGGCCATTATGGGGAGCTTAATTTGTTTAATTTCAGGGTTCTACAACATCACCTGGGACCCTATAAGTGGTTATGATAAACTATCTGGAAGTGGTTATGGGCCAAAACTGGTAAGCTTGAAGTTTGGAGGTAGCAGTGGACAAATGCTTTATTGGCTGGAGGAAGTAATGTTACAGCAGTGATGCAGTGTGCTACAATGGAAAATAAAGAAGGGTGCCATAATTTGCTCATTGCATAACTGGACTAGGCAACTGAAGGGGAATTCTGGACCTACTAATATTTAGAAATTCTTTGTGGGCATTTGTGACTGTTATTATTTCTCCGGTTCTATAGTACCTTATCAAATTTCCTGCTGCAATTACTCCTTCCTTCTTAAATAAGCCAATTTGTGTTACAGTTTTGGCCTCCTATATTGGTATTAGGTTTTGAGGATGTTTTATAAATGCCCATTACAGTCATAATAATAATAATAATAATAATGTTGTAAAGTGCATACATCTTTATGTATAAATTAGGGAATCCATTCCCGGGAATGAAACTGCTGTAATTCCCGGGAAACCAGGAACGGCCAAACTTGCATATATAGTGTGCAAAAGTGTAAAAATCAATCAAGAAATAACAGAGTTATAGTTGAAAACTGAAGACTTCATTGACGTCTGTCAGACAACAACTTTGAACAGCAACTTGAAATTGCAATGCGTCAGTCTTTATCTGTGCCAAGCAACTTGCCATCACACAGTAAAAGCTGAATTGGTGGTGATTCAGAGCAACGGCAAGAGCGGGCGTTGTTTAGAACAAGTGTATCTGTATCTGATGACTGTGCTGCCTATTTCAGTGGAGGCAGAGCGCGCTTTCTCAGCGGCTGACATACTCTGCACGAAGTATGCTCTCACCTGGATGACTGCAAGCTGGGCACGTTGTGCTTTCTACGCTCTTATTACCGCAACTAACTAGATCAGGGGTGCCCACAGTTTTTCGGCTTGTGAGCTACTTGTAAAATGACCAGGTCGAAGTGACCTACCTACATTATAAATGATTTTATATATATATATATATATATATATATATATATATATATATAAAGTTTGAAATCCGGCATTCTATAGAATGCCTAAGCATTGTATATAATGCCTAAAACTAGCCGGCAATGTATGAAAAGATTCATATTTCACACATTTTGAATGCCAAATGAGAAACTGGCAAAGTATATAATACATCTCTGATTCATTTCGAATATCACGTGGCAAGGCACGTGACTTAACGCACGCCTCAGGCTTAGAATTTGTCAGTTGCACTGCGGTTTATTCGGTAGTGTCAAAATGCGCTATTTTACTTAAATCTGTTCAACAAAAAATTAGTTTTTTACTGTGCGCCATGAAAATGGAGGAGCAAGCTGTAGTGTTGGAGAAGGAGTCATGGTCTATAGACATGAAACAACGATTCGATGATGAACTGTCCAAAATTCAAGTTAATGCTGCAAAAAACAGTATTTTCTTAACCGAAACTACTTACCAGACGTTAATAAATGATGTACAAAAAGCCAAAATGACTACTAAGAAGGAACCCAGGGACTATTGGTTGCTGAATCGCTATGATGTGATGATTGCAGAAAACAAAAATAAACTCATTTGTCCGGCTAAAGAAGGCGTCAGTACTGTACAGTATTACATCACGGACTCAGAGTTTTTTCACGTACTTCATGAAGCTCATTTGGCTATTGGACATGGAGGACGTGATAGAATGTTGAAAGAACTTTCAACCAAATACAAAAACGTTACACGTCATGATATTGAACTGTACATCCACCTTTGTCAACCTTGCCAGAAAAAACAGAAAGGTATTAAAAAGGGCATGGTTGTGAAACCTATGATTTTTTCCGAATTTAATTCCCGTTGTCAGGTAGATCTTATTGACTTTCAGTCTCAGCCAGATAGAGAATACAAATTTATTATGGTGTACCAAGAACATCTCACACAATTTGTGATTCTTAAGTCTCTAACTTCAAAAAGAGCTGAAGTAGTAGCCTACAACCTAGTGGACATATTCTCATTGCTTGGAGCGCCATCTATATTACAGTCTGACGATGGTAGGGAATTTACCAATAATGTGGTGACCAGCTTGAAGGAGTTTTGGCCAGCACTGAAGATCGTCCATGGGAAGCCTCGCCATTCACAAAGCCAGGGTAGTGACGAAAGAGCTAATCAAGATATCGAAAATATGCTCTGTACTTGGATGCAGGACAACAAATCTGACCGCTGGAGTGAAGGACTGCGTTTCGTTCAATTTATGAAAAATAGAGCTTATCATTCTGGGATCAAAAGAACACCATATGAAGCTCTTTTTGGCTGCAAACCTAAAGTAGGGCTTACAATGTCTTTTCTACCAGAAGATGTTTTAAAAGACTTAAATACAGAGGAGCAGCTAGAAAAAGTAATAGAAAGCGTCCAAACAATGGAAAAAGTCTCTAACTAGTAGTTGCAACAAGTAGGTTAATTATAATTTCTTATTTTTTATATGAAAATTTTGTTTCCCTTAATAAGAAAGGCATACATTTTGTTTTGTACAACTTTAATTTTTCTTTACGTATTTTGAATAATTTTTTTTTAACGGCACTCATTATTTTTTTAGAATAAAATTTGTATTTTTGAGGAATGAACGTCATTTATATAATAGCCTTATCAGGACCTTTTTTCATACTTTGCCTAAATAGCATTTGTCATTCTATCGAATGCCTAGGTATTATATACAATTCCTAGGGAAAGTGTGTAATAATTCTCATATTTCATACATTGCCTAAAAACGTCGAGCATTATATACAATGCCTAGGTATTCTATAGAATGCCGGCTTTTCATACATTGTCGGTAACATATATTTACTGAGTACACTTTATACATAAAATATATGTTGTCATACCTTGCATAATTGAATAACCTTTATGGCACAATAACAATTCAATACATTTATGGTCACTACAGTATTTGAATTTAATAATCTTCATGTGGGAGAAGGCTGACTCGCATAAATAAGTAGAGCCGAAAAATCCAGTCAGGGAGCTTTTGAATTCAGCCAAGTGAAAAATGACGGCTGTCCGATTAACTGCAATTTTAGATCCCTCTCCTTTCTCAGATCGCTTTTCGGAAGGAAGTCAGTTTTGTAGTTTTTATGAACAGTTTGAAAGTGCCTTTCCACATTTTCCTTCTTTGGAATAGCAATGATAGATTGACAGATCAGACAAATGCACTTCGATTTGTGACATTGTGAGAATAAAATCCTCTTCCAATTCCACATAAACATTTTTTTTAAATCCCTTCTTTAGTCGATATAAATTGGAAAGCTAACTAGATCACAGCCGGAGTTTTGCAGTGTCAGTCGTTCTAAAACGATTCACATGTGAGATGCCTGTGCACTGTGTCATCCCCGAGAGCCCGGGATTCCCGGGAATGACATGTGTAATTCACAAATTCCCGGGAATTGATTCCCTAGTATAAATCAACTGTTAACATAAAATCATGGAAATTAATAAAATAAATAAAAGGCATAAAAGGATTGTCAGAATTTAATTCTATAATTCACAGGTACAAAATAATTTACTGTGAAGTGACATAATACATTGTAATAAAGCCTAAAGATAAGAAATAGTGTATGCTACATTGTTGCAATATTTATGAAATATTAATATTGTAGTCATGTTTAAAAAAATACACACTTAATATAAAGCTACTTCTGTCTCTAAAACTATAAGCTTTAAAATTAATGTAGTATTTTCTGACTTTGAAAATGAAATTTGCTTAAAGGAAGCAACAAAAAAGGAAAAATATAACATGCAGACAGTTTTCACACATACTTGATAATGCTCAAACTTATGTGCTTTTCATTAACACTAGAATTACCAGAGCCTACGGAAAAACTCAAAAATCTGGCCATCCTTAAATCCGTTCGCACATCTTCCTCAGCTTCCTTTGTCCTGTAAATGTGCCGATTAAGACTAGCAGCCGGCTATTCCATCCTACCACCCACCGTCGCAGTTCAATTTGCAAAGAAGTTTCTCAGTGCTCAGTGTTTCTCTTCAAGGTGAAGTGCTGGAGCTTTATTGGGTAAAAAGTACATTGTCATTTAGAATACATACATTTCATGTGTGTTCAGTGTCATCAACAATCTCCGTAAAACTGTTGTTAACACAGAAACGTTTTTCACCCATCCATCCATCCATTTTCCAACCCGCTGAATCCGAACACAGGGTCACGGGGTTCTGCTGGAGCCAATCCCAGCCAACACAGGGCACAAGACAGGAACCAATCCTGGGCAGGGTGCCAACCCATCGCAGGACACACACAAACACACCCACACACCAAGGCCAATTTAGAATCGCCAATCCACCTAACCTGCATGTCTTTGGACTGAACGTTTTTCATGTATTACTAATAATTGACAAAATGTAGACATATAATGTGTGAAACCTGAAATACAAATATGAAATAAACACTTCCCCAAAAGGTACAAGTATAACAAAACAAGTGTACTTTTATTCACTTTGCTAAGAACTGCTGCCTTTCAATCAAGAGGTTGCAGTTTCGATATCAGTTGCTCCCCAAATTTACCATTTTGAGTAGTGAGCTATTCTTAATGTTTATATCATACAATAAAAACATACATTTGATTTGCATCTGTAAATTTATACTGTACTATACTTTGTACTTGTCGATTTTTTTCTCAGTTTTATTCTGTCACGTTCAAACTTCCATACTCCACATGTGACACCTTTTTCAGATAAAGACGTGGTAGGTACAAACTTGTTTTGTTATACCCAATTTTTATTTAAAAACCGTGTCAGATCTTGTGCACGAATGAGATTGGGAATACTGTGGACGTGGGTGTGAGTGTTGTGCATGACTGAGAATGACTGTGAATGTGAATTGTTTTTATTTAGTTTTATTCTTGAGTGATCCTGCCCACGCTGAATTAGTATGTGACTTCTGATCCATGATGTCAAAGCCGCTCTGACAAAAAAAAGAGAGAGACTTAGATATATATGACGTTTGGAATAATTCATTTTATGACCTGTATTGTACATTTCGGAAAATGTTGTTGCACTAATGCAACATTATATTCATTTGGATACCTTCATGCAGTTGTAGTCAGGACGTGACTGCGTTTGTGTTTTTTTTTCCAAATCTTGGCCAGTGTCCACATGTTGCTGCATGTTGGTATCTCTTTTCAACTCAAGGAGATGCAGAGGACAGAATAGTATAGACAAGACAGTTATGCGCTATATACAATCATCAGATTCAAATGTTAAAAGTTCCCACACACATCCAAGGACCATCCTTCTTACATTTACGACATGTGTATAAGGTGTGAAGCCTGAAGTCCAAATATTTTGAGAAGTGAGCTGCATGCATTCTTACTATTTTAAAATAAAAACACATTTGATTCCAGTCTGTAACAGCCAGTGTAATTTATGATACTTGTAATGGTTAGCTTAGTTTTTTTTTTTTTATTCAGTTTAATTCTCTCAGCTGCATTCACGATATCAAACCCCGACCACATTTGACACTGCTGTTTTCACATAGACACGCTATAACAGAGGTAAACTGAAATCACGACTGGCTCTTACATACAAAGGATGGTGTATATAAGGACGGTGCATGTGCCCAAAACATTAACATTTATATGTTACTTACATAAAAGCCAAATTGATCTGGCTCACATACAAAGGATGGTTTACCTCTTGTTATAGCACGTCTATGTGAAAACAGCAGTGTCAAATGCAGCCGGGGTCGGAGTTTGATATTGTGAACGCAGCCAAGAGAATAAAACTGAATTAAAAAAAAAACAAAAAACAAAGCTAACCTTTACAAGTATCATAAATTACACCGGCTGTTACAGACTGGAATCAAATGTACATTTTTATTCTAAAACAGTAAGAATACGTTCAGCTCACTTCTCAAAATGGACTCGTCCGGGATCGAACCCATGAAGTTTAGATTACCAGTCAACAGCTGATACCGTTGCACCACCGAAGCACTCGTAGCAAATGTGTGTCAATGTCACACCCTAACGCCTAACGCGGGTTGTTTTTCTGCAGTTATATTCTTGAATAGAAGTGCACTTGTTCTGTTATATTTGTACCTTTTGTGAAAGTGTTTCTCTGATATTTGGACTTCAGGTTTCACACATTATAAACCATGTCTACATTTTGTCAATTATTACTAAAACATGAAAAATGTTTCTTTTTAATCGATGTGTTTACTGTACATAGATTGTTGTAGACAAGGAACACACATGAAGTGCATGTGTTCCAAATAACAATAGAGTATTTATAAAAGGTGTGATTTTTCTTGACTTCTCACTCTATACAACTCTAAGCAAATGACACGCAGATAAACAGACTTGAACTGAGAAAACTGTGTGGGGTGGGGGGATGTGATAGCAGGCTGCTTGCTGTTTGCTGCTTATCAACACATTTAAAGGACAAAAGACACTGACGGAGACGTGAGAAGTGATTTAAGGTGGGACGGATCTACAAGGTTTTTTCGTAGGCTCTGGTAATTCTAGTGTTAAAACAAAAGGAATATAGACAAACAAAATCAAGAATTCAAGATAATCGTTACTGAATCACAGATATATAAAATGACTTTGAAGAGTATATTAGTTTTTTTTTTTGACAGAAACAGAAAACAAAGTTTACTTTGATTCATTTGTTTTTTTTTACATTTTTTTTATTTTAATGTTATTCACGAATCTGCAAAATATCTCACCATTCCCAGAACAAGCAAACATATATAAAGTAGGCATTTGTTTTCCTAGAGTACATCTCAAAAGCTGCATACATTAATATTGTGTTGGATACTGTTGTGCTGTCAGTCACACATAACTAACAACTACAGAAGCAGTCCAAATTGTCAACACTGTCTACCTCCCAGGTTACATATTAAAAGATATTCATTCTAAGACTTTATGAAATGCTTTGCTTCACACCACAGGTGATAAGAATTACAATTGTGCAGCTGTAGTGATTTCTTAAAAAAAATGCAAGCTATACCTGTCATATTTCCAGCAGTAGCATTTTAATAAAATGCATATATTTTTATCTGTACAAAAATATGCCATTTTCCTTGGAGAGCACCAGAAGTTTACAATGTTGCTCAAATATTAAGTAAACAAAGAAAAAAAAAAACCATGGAACTATTAAATCATCACAGCCAAAACTGCTACATATATTTTTTTTAATAATTAAGTCAACAAAAGTGAGTCAATTTAAAACTACTTCAGTGCCATGGAAATTCCCCAGGTATATTACCAGACTGAAGAAAAATGTTCATACTATTACATTTTTACAGAACTAATTTTCCATTTATGTTTTACATCACAGAATTACAATTTGTTCTACTATTGTTTTGTGTGCATTTAAAACTTATCCACAAGGTGTGCATATTAATGTCGACAGTTTGGTTGTTGCACACCTGCACAAAGCACACCTCTAAAATAGACACATATATTCCTTGTATGGACAATGTACTTTGCAAAAGTTAATGTTTTTCCTTAGTTAAACATGCTCTCCTGACCTTTCATTTCCTGTTCATTTCTTACTGTTGCTTTCTGCCTTCAAACCTTGTCTTCTTTTCTCCTCTTCATCTTTTCTTTTCCTTAACACAGTCTAAGGAGACTTGTTACTTTCTCATGTGTGCATTTATAAAATGCTCAAAACCGGATTTCTCCAATTAAAAATTTATATATACACTGTATAACCATGTTAACCTAGTCTATGCTCTATGCCCTGTGTAATCCCTCAGTATTTGAATGATTTAATAAGTTTCTTGTATTAGTCCTGTTGGGTGTTACCCATTTGTGGTAGGTTGGCACCCTGCCCAGGATTGGTTCCTGCCTTGTGCCCTGTGTTGGCTGGGATTGGCTCCAGCAGACCCCCGTGACCCTGTGTTCGGATTCAGCGGGTTGGAAAATGGATGGATGGATGGGTGTTACCCATAGTCTTGGTGAAACACACAGAAAACTATGAAACATTAAAGTGCACCTAGGTTTTAAAGTAATTTAGTTGACAGAAGAACTTTAGGGACCTTCAAATCCTGGCTTAATGAGTGTTTTGTAAAGAAAACATTTACAAGGACAGAAAATCTATATTGGCCTGAATGCCCCATTCTCCTCATCACTCGTTTACAGTTGTGCTATATTTCTGCATAAATATGACCTAAAACATCATCAGAGTTTCACTCAAGTCCTAAAAGTACATAAGGAGAAACCAGTTAAACAAATGAGACACAAATATTATAATTGATCATTTATTTATTAAGGAAAATGATTGAATATTAAATATTTGTGAGTGGCAAAAGTATGTGAACCTCTAGGATTAGCAGTTAGTTTGAAGGTGAAATTACAGTCAGGTGCTTTCAATCAATGGGATTGAAACATGGTGGTGGTAGTATCATGGTTTGGGCCTGTTTTGCTCCATCTGGGCGAGGACGGCTTGCCTTCATTGATGGAAGAATGAATTCTGAATTATATCAGAAAACTCTAAAGGAAAATGTCAGGACATCTGTCCATGAACTGAAACTCAAGAGAAGGTGGGTCGTGCAGCAAGACAACGACCCTAAGCACAAAAGTCATCTACCAAATAATGGTTAAAGAAAAATAAAGTTAATGTTTTGGAATGGCCAAGTCAAAGTCCTGACCTTAATCCAATCGAAATGTTGTGGAAGGACCTGAAGCGAGCAGTTAATGTGAGGAAACCCACCAACATCCCAGAGTTGAAGCTGTTCTGTATGGAGAAATGGGCTAAAATTCCTCCAAGCCAGTGTGCAGGAATGATCAAAAGTTACCTGAAATGTTTAGTTGCAGGTATTGCTGCAAAAGGGGGTCACACCAGATACTGAAAGCAAAGGTTCACATACTTTTGCCACTCACAAATATGTAATATTCGATCATTTTCCTTAATAAATAAATGACCAAGTATAATATTTTGTCTCATTTATTTAAATGGTTTCTCTTTATCCACTTTTAGGACTTGAGTGAAAATCTGATGATGTTTTAGGTCATATTTATGCAGAAATATAGAAAATTCTGAAGGGTTCACAAGCTTTCAAGCACCACTATAGCTTCAACACATTAACAAAAAATAGTCACGTTGCTACTGGACACATGAATGTGGAATATAAAACCTTTACACTCCAAGAACCATGCAAAGGTATGCAAAGCAATGGCTGCCAAGGAAACAATCCTGTGAGCATTGAGCAGCATGAAGTTGTTTGCGATTATGTTTCTTGATAGTCTTTATAAGAAAAACATATATATGTTACTTATATAAACTCCACATCGAATGTTGTTTACCTACAGTATTTTCATTTACTTATCTTCCTACAGCGTAAAGTCACAAGTAGACTGCAGAGCTTCCTGTGTTCAATCGGCAAAAAGCAGACAAGGAACACACATGAAATGCATGTATTCTAAATAACAATATATTATTTACCCTATACAACTCCAGGCACCTCACACCCAAATAAACAGATTTAAGCTGGGAAATCTTTTTGTCCGACTAGAGCTGTGGCGATGGTGGGGATGGGATAGCAGGCTGCTTGTGCTGGTTGACATAATTGCAAAACAAATTACGTTAATGGAGAGGTGGCCCGGAATTACAACTTTTTTCGTAGGCTTCAGGGATTCTAATGTTAAAAGTGAACCACAACAAAGTATGTACATTATTTTCATTACTTTTGAGATTGAATGTTTGTCATGTCAACAGATCTTGCATCAGTAGTTCATTGTCCACCCATCCATCCATTCTCTTCCGCTTATCCAAGGTCGGGTCGCGGGGGCAGCAGCTTAAGCAGAGAGGCCCAGACTTCCCTCTTCCCGCCACTTCTTCCAGCTCTTCCGGAGAATCCCAAATGCGTTCCCAGGCCAGCCGGGAGACATAGTCCCTCCAGCGTGTCCTGGGTCTTCCCCGGGCCTCCTCCCGTTGGACGTGCCCGGAACACCTCACCAGGGAGGCGTCCAGGAGGCATCCTGATCAGATGCCCGAGCCACCTCATCTGACTCCTCTCGATGCGGAGGAGCAGCGGCTCTACTCTGAGCCCCTCCCGGATGACTGAGCTTCTCACCCTATCTTTAAGGGAAAGCCCAGACACCCTGCGGAGGAAACTCATTTCAGCCGCTTGTATTCGATCTCGTTCTTTCGGTCACTACCCATAGCTCATGACCATAGGTGAGGGTAGGAAGGTAGATCGACTGGTAAATTGAGAGCTTTGCCTTACGGCTCAGCTCCTTTTCACCACGACAGACCGATGCAGAGCCCATCACTGCGGATGCCGCACCGATGCCGCCTGTCGATCTCACGCTCCATTCTTCCCTCACTCGTGAACAAGACCCCGAGATACTTGAACTCCTCCACTTGGGGCAGGATCTCTCCCCCAACCCTGAGAGGGCACTCCACCCTTTTCCGGCTGAGGACCATGCTCTGGATTTGGAGGTGCTGATTCTCATCCCAGCCGCTTCACACTCAGCTGCGAACCGATCCAGAGAGAGCTGAAGATCACGGCCTGATGAAGCAAACAGGACAACATCATCTGCAAAAGCAGTGACCCAATCCTGAGTCCACCAAACCGACCCCTTCAACACCCTGGTTGCGCTTAGAAATTCTGTCCATAAAAGTTATGAACAGAATCGGTGACAAAGGGCAGCCCTGGCGGAGTCCAACTCTCACTGGAAACGGGCTCGACTTACTGCCGCAATGCGGACCAAGCTCTGACACCGGTTGTACAGAGACCGAACAGCTCTTATCAGGGGTCCGTACCCCATACTCCCGAGCACCCCCACAGGATTCCCGAGGGACACGGTCGAATGCCTTTTCCAAGTCCACAAAACACATGTAGACCGGTCGGGCAAACTCCCATGCACCCTCCAGGACTCTGCTAAGGGTGAAGAGCTGGTCCACTGTTCGCGACCAGGACTAAAACCACACTGTTCCTCCTGAATCCGAGGTTCGACTATCCGACGGACCCTCCTCTCCAGAACCCCGAATAGACTTTTCCAGGGAGGCTGAGGAGTGTGATCCCTCTATAGTTGGAACACACCCTCCGTCCCCTTTTAAAGAGGGGACCACCACCCCGGTCTGCCAATCCAGAGGCACTGTCCCGATGTCCATGCGATGTTGCAGAGACGTGTCAACCAAGACAGTCCTACAACATCCAGAGCCTTAAGGAACTCCGGCGATCTCATCCACCCCGGGCCCTGCCACCAAGGAGTTTTTGACCACCTCGGTGACTTCAGTCCCAGAGATGGGAGAGCCCACCTCAGAGTCCCCAGGCTCTGCTTCCTCATTGGAAGGCATGTTAGTGGGATTGAGGAGGTCTTGAAGTACTCCTCCCACCACCCACAACGCGTCGAAGTGAGGTCAGCAGCGCACCATCCCCACTATATACGGTGTTGACACTGCACTGCTTCCCCCTCCTGAGACGCCGGACGGTGGACCAGAATCTCCTCGAAGCCGTCCAAAGTCGCTCTCCATGGCCTCTCCAAACTCCTCCCATGCCCGAGTTTTGCCTCAGCAACAACGAAGCCGCTCCGCTTGGCCTGCCGGTACCTATCAGCTGCCTCCAGAGACCCACAGGACAAAAAGTCCTATAGGACTCCTTCTTCAGCTTGACGGCATCCCTCACGCGGTGTCCACCAACGGGTTCGGGATTGCCGCCACGACAGGCACCGACCACCTTGCGGCCACAGCTCCGTCAGCCGCCTCAACAATAGAGGCACGGAACATGGCCCATTCGACTCAATGTCCCCACCTCCCTCGGGGCGTGGTTGAAGTTCTGCGGAGGTGGGAGTTGAAGCTACTTCTGACAGGGACTCTGCCAGCCGTTCCCAGCAGACCCTCACAACACGCTTGGGCCTACCAGGTCTGACCGCATCTTCCCCACCATGAAGCCAACTCACCACCAGGTGGTGATCAGTTGACAGCTCCGCCCCTCTCTTCACCCGAGTGTCCAAGACATATGGCGCAAGTCCGGCGACACGACCACAAAGTCGATCATCGACCTGAGGCCTAGGGTGTCCTGGTGCCAAGTGTACATATGAACACCCTTATGCTTGAACATGGTGTTCGTTATGGACAATCCGTGACGAGCACAGAAGTCCAATAACAAAACACCACTCGGGTTCAGATCGGGGGGGCCATTCCTCCCAATCACGCCCTTCCAGGTCTCACTGTCATTGCCCACGTGAGCATTGAAGTCTCCCAGCAAAACGAGGGAATCCCCAGAAGGTATGCCCTCTAGCAACCCCTCCAGAGACTCCAAAAAGGGTGGATACTCCAAACTGCTGTTGGCATACGCACAAACAACAGTCAGGACCCTTCCCCACCCGGCGGAGGGAGGCCACCCTCTCGTCCACGGGGTAAACCCCAATGCACAGGCTCCAGTGGGGGCAATAAGTATGCCCACACCTGCTCGGCCTCTCACCGGGGGCAACTCCAGAGTGGTAGAGAGTCCAGCCCCTCTCAAGGAGATTGGTTCCAGAGTCCAAGCTGTGCGTCGAGGTGAGTCCGACTATATCTAGCCGGAACCTCTCGACCTCGCGCACTAGCTCAGGCTCCTTCCCCTTCAGAGAGGTGACATTCCACGTCCCAAGAGCCAGTTTCTGTAGCCGAGGATCAGACCGCCAAGGTCCCGCCTCGCCACCACCCAACTCACATTGCACCCAACCTCCTTGGCCCCTCCCATAGGTGGTGAGCCCATGGGGAGGAGAGTAGTTCATTGTATACAATTTAAATAATGAATACAGCTACTTATTTACACAGTTCAACCCTTATTTGTATGAGGGAGAGTCAAGCTAAAGTTAGAAAATGGGATTTATGAGAAAATGGAATGAACCTTAACAAAACTGATAATGTAATTTCTCAATGTAATCTCCACTCTTCTCAATGCACTTGCGCTACCAGCCTGGAAGTGCCTGGATTCCAGCAGAATAAAAGGTTTTGTCTTGGTGTTCTTAGCAGTGTGCAGGAAGGCACTGTCTTGCAGCAAAAGGACTCCTTGAGACAGCAGTCTCCACCGCTTGGATCAAATAGCAGGCTTCACACTGTGACTTGCTGGAGATCAATAACTTACACTAGTGACTGTAGTACCTCTTGGCATGTAGTGTTCGATAATAATTTCTTCATTGTCGAAAAACAGCCAGCATCAATTTTCGAGCCAAAAGTTGGGCTTGAAATGTCCTGGGTGGTGGGGATGACGAATGAAGCCACTCTTTGCTGGCCATTTTTGACTCAAGTGTGAAATGATGAACCCATGATTCATCAGTCATGACAATTTGATCCAGATATGCCTATTTTCGTGCTCAAAAGTATTCCAATTTTCCTGACATGCCTCCACATGAGCCTTTTTCATTTCTGGTATCAAACCTCTTGGCACCCATCTGGAGTAGACTTTTCGGTATCCCAGCTCCTCATGAATGATTGTAGACACTGAACCATGACTGATGGCTACATCTTTTGTCAACTGTGATATGCTGATTTTTTCAGATCAGATTGCCCATAGCTTCAACGTTTTCCACAGTTACAGGTATCCTTTCTCTTTCAGGACGGTATGCATCGTGTATGAAAGCGACGCCTTTCTTGAATTGTAAACCCAGTTGTAAACCTAAGCCTTATACATACAGCCTTCACTCTACACCTTAGATATCAGTCGATGGATTCTCACCTTTAGCATGTAAAAAATGGATGAATGACTGCACTTCCTTGGAGTAATTTTACAGCCGACCCGCCATTTAAGGCTGGTGGGTTCTCATTATTACCTAAGCAAAAGTTTAGGTCAGGGTCAAAGGCACTCATCAGAGAACGCAGTACACAGTGGTGGTCCAATATTCACACCCCATATTACTGGTGTTATTTTATACAGTTAAGTCCATAAATATTTGGACATAGACAACTTTTTTCTAATTTTGGTTCTGTACATTACCTCAATGAATTTTAAATGAAACAACTCAGATGCAGTTGAAGTGCAGACTTTCAGCTTTAATTCAGTGGGTTGAACAAAAAGATTACATAAAAATGTGAGGCAACTAAAGCATTTTTTTTAGCACAATCCCTTCATTTCAGGGGCTCAAAAGTAATTGGACAATTGACTCAAAGGCTATTTCATGGGCAGGTGTGGGCAAGTCCGTTATTA
The DNA here is from genome assembly GCF_016835505.1 of Polypterus senegalus. Lineage (NCBI taxonomy): Eukaryota > Metazoa > Chordata > Cladistia > Polypteriformes > Polypteridae > Polypterus > Polypterus senegalus. The sequence continues at coordinate 144,297,861 of NC_053159.1, read as the reverse complement.
TGTCATTATCAATTAAGCAGGTAAAAGGCCTGGAGTTGATTTGAGGTGTGGTGCTTGCATGTGGAAGATTTTGCTGTGAACAGACTGCTCTCCATGCAGGTGAAAGAAGCCATCCTTATGTTGCAAAAACAAAAAAAAACCATCAGAGAAATTGCTACAATATTACAAGTGGCAAAATCTACAGTTTGGTACATCCTGAGAAAGAAAGCAAGCACTGGTGAACTCAGCAACACAAAGACCTGGAAGTCCACGGAAGACAACAGTGGTGGATGATTGCAGAATCATTTCCACATTGAAGAGAAACCCATTCACAACAGCCAACCAAGTGAACAACACCCTCCAGGGGGTAGGCATATCGATATCCCAGTCTACCATAAAGAGAAGACTTCATGAAAGTAAATACAGAGGGTGCACTGCAAGGTGAAAGCCACTCATAAGCCTCAAGAATAGAAAAGCTAGATTGGACTATTGCTAAAGAACATCTAAAAAAGCCAGCACAGTTCTAGAAAAACATTCTTTGGACAGATGAAACCAAGACCAACCTTTACCAGAATGATGGCAAGAAAAAAGTATGGAGAAGGCGTGGAACAGCTCATTATCCAAAGCATACCACATCATCTGTAAAACACGGTGGAGGCAGCGTGATGGCATTGGCGTGCATGGCTTCCAGTGACACTGGGACCCTAGTGTTTATTGATGATGTGACAAAGCACAGAAGCAGCCGAATGAATTCTGAGGTGTTCAGAGACATACTGTCTGCTCAAATCCAGCTAAATTCAGTCAAATTGATTGGGCGGCGTTTCATGATACAGATGCAGAATGACCCAAAACATACAGCCAAAGCATCCCAGGAGTTTATTAAAGCAAAGAAGTGGAAAATTCTTGAATGGCTAAGTCAGTCACCTGATCTTAACCCAATTGAGCACGCATTTCACTTGTTGAAGACTAAACTTCAGACAGAAAGGTCCACAAACAAATAGCACCTGAAAGCCGCTGCAGTAAAGGCCTGGCAGAGCATTAAAAAGGAGGAAATCCAGCATCTGGTGATGTCCATGAGTTCAAGACTTTAGGCTTTCATTGCCAGCAAAGGGTTTTCAACCAAGTATTAGAAATGAACATTTTATTTCCAGTTATATAATTTGTCCAATTACTTTTGTGCCCCTGAAATAAAAGGACTGTGTTAAAAAAAATGCTTTAGTTGCCTCACATTTTTATGCAATCTTTTTGTTCAACCCAGTGAATTAAAGCTGAAAGTCTGCACTTCAACTGCATGTGAGTTGTTTCATTTTAAATTCATTGTGGTAAATGAACAGAACCAGAATTAGAAAAAAAGTTGTCTCTGTCCAAATATTTATGGACCTAACTGTATGCATTTTCTAACTTTAGCTCGACTTCCCCTCGTATATACTAATGAGTGCAGGTCTTTGAGCTGGAAAATCTACTTCTTCCTCTTCATCTTTTCTCACTTCTATGTTGGGTGGATGTGCTTGATCAATTTTCTCCACACAGCTCGGTCCTGTACCTCCTTGTCAGTCAAGCCCTTTTCCTGCCAATCTTTTTTTACTTTATTAATTCACCTCTGCTTTGGCCTACCTCACCTCACTTCCTCTGTACTTCTATTCCCATCACTCTTTTTGCCCACATATTTATTTTCTCTCCTCATCACATTTCCATACCAATTCAATCTACTTTTCTGTACTTTTTTTAGATATCTTTCACTTTTGTTGTTCCTCTGATTGTCTCATTTCTTATTCTTTCCTTTTTTGTAACTACATAAATCAATCTCAACATTTTCATTTCTGCCACATCTAATTTCTCCTCCTACACTCTCCTTTACTGTCCATATCTCAGCTCCATACATCATTGCTGGTCTTACCACCATCACAAAAACTTTATTTTTAACCTTCACCTTAATTATCTAATCACACAATACTCCTAATACCTTCTTCCAATTGTTCCATCCACACTGCACTGTATGGGTTATCCCTGCATCTCGTAATTTTCAATCTCAGCTACCACTGATCCTAGATAATTAAATGTATCTATTCTGTTCAGTTCTCTCTGCAGACTAGATATCTTTGAGTATTCTTGTGCTCTAAGGTAAATATTAGTTATTTACTGCTTACTAACGTTATTGCCCTGGCAGGCAGGCTAACTTCTGAATTCTGATCATCATTAAACCTTGTATATTCTGTCTTCTTACAATTTATATTCAACGCTCTATCTTTCAAAGCCCTATTCTGTTCTTCCATCTTCCTTTCTACTTCCTCTTTTCTGGTGCTACACAACACAATGTCATCAGCAAAAAGAACGCACCAGGGTGATTAGTCTTTTATTCCATGACTCGCATCCATAATCAGATCATAGAGGTAAAAAACAAAGATTTCTGGTGCAGACTTACTCTATCTGGTCTGTTATCCCAACACTGCTTTTAACTTGAGTCCTCACTCCCTCATACATATCCTGGACAATCCTGACATATTTCTCTGGTATTCCTTTCTCCTACAAACCTCTTGACGTGGCACTCTATCATAAGCCTTCTCTAAATCAAAAATCACCATATGAAAACCTTTCTGTTTTTCTTGATGCTTCTTTATTAGCGGTCTCTTCCCTAAGCCATCTCTCTATAACTCTTTCACTAATTTTCATTTTGTGTGACATAAGCTCTATCCCTCTATAGTTTCCACAACTCAGAACATCACCCTTCTCATTCTAAATAGGTACAATCATACTGTTCCTTCACTACTCTAGTATTCTCTGCAGTTCACAGATCTTCTGCATTAGATCCCACAGCACATCTACTCCCTCTATGCCTAAACTCTTACAGAATTTGGTTGGAATTTCATCAGGTTTTGTTGCCTTTTTCATTCTTCTCAAGGCCTCCTTTACTTCCTCCCTCCTTATCCTTGGTAATAGCCCTTCAACTGGGACACCATCAACAAATGCAATTTTGCATTTTCTTCATTCAACAGCTTTTCAAAGTATCTCTTCTATCTATTCTTGATCCTACCATGCTCATTTAAGACCACACCTTGCTCATCATTCATTAGAACATTAGAAGAATCTAGTCAAGAACAAGCTTTTCAACCCAACAATGCTCACCATTCCTATCTGCTTAATTCTTTTAAAACAACACCTAGTTTTGAAAGTCCATAAAGTCCTACTGTCTACCATACTATTTGGTAACTTTTTCTAAGTCTCTGTGGTTCTAGGTGTATAGAACAATTTCCTAATGTTTGTGCAAATTTGCTCTTAACAAGTTTGTGTCCCAATATTCTTGTTGAATTTGTTTTAAAATAATAGTCTCTATTTACTGTACTAATTCTCTTCATAATTTTAAACACTTCAATCATGTCTCCTCTTAACTGTTTTTTTCTTAAAATGAAAAGGCTCAGCTCTTTTAATCTTTCCTCATAATTCATTCCCTGTGGAATACGAATAAGCATAATCACTCTTCTACGGACTTTTTACAGTGCTGCGGTTTCTTTTCTGCAGTCTGGAGACGAAAATTGTACACAGTACTCCTGATGAGGACTCACCAGTACACAGATAGCAAAACTTTACATTAGGTGTTACAGACTTAAATCAAATGTATATTTTCATTATATTATAGTAATAACGGGGCAAGTCATCCTGGCACCTTCGGCACCCAAACCCCAGTTGCAGGCAGAATATTAGAAAAATCTGTAAATGTACAAAAGAAAAATGATTATTTATTGGAGTAAAAATTATGAAATTCTATATATATGTAAAAGAAAAATTTAATTATTATTTAACTGCGTAAAAAAGGTCACATTATATATACTGTCATGCACAAGCACATGGGGAGCAGTTTAATGACCCGGGCTGCATCGTGACAGGTCATGCCAAGGGACAATGGCGGCGCACTAACCTTTCTTTTCTTGTCATCTCGGCCAGAATGAGGAACCGCCGCCATAACAATGCCCGGACAAGCCAAAAAGCCCCCATATTTCCGGGTTCCTTTCTCTCCTCCAGTTCCGCTATAATGACGTCAATCACCCATCCTGCATCACAATTTTCCCAGCATTTCACCTTCTAATCTCCGGTCCCCCTGTATAAATAGTCCATCTTCCCTTCATACTATGTCTTTATTTTGACCTTGTAAAAATACGTGGAGACGTTACTCTTTTCTGTTGCAGTATACTGGGCTAAAACCCCATGATGTTGTGTTGTTTCTTCACAATACACAGACAGACTCTATCTACTTTAGTAATCCCCAAGGGAAAATTCACATACTCCAGCAGCAGCATACTTTTAAAAAAACAATATTAATTAAAGAGGGATAAAAATGCAGTGCAACTTAAAAAATGCAAGGTGGAGAGTGTAAGGCGAGTATAACGGTCAAACATTGTATAATGTTAACATTTACCTCGGGGTGGAACTGAAGAGTTGCATGGTGTGGGGGAGGAACGATCTCCTCAGTCTGTCAGTGGAGCAGGACAGTGCCAGCAGTCTGTCGCTGAAGCTGTTCCTCTGTCTGGAGATGATACTGTTCAGTGGATTCTCCATGCTTGACAGGAGCCTGCTCAGTGCCCGTCGCTCCGCCACAGATGTCAAACTGTCCAGCTCCGTGCCTACAGTAGACCCTGCCTTCCTCACCAGTTTGTCCAGGCGTGAGGCATCACTCTTCTTTATGCTGCCCCCCCCAACACACCACCACGTAGAAGAGGGCGCTCGCCACAACTGTCTGATAGAACATCTGCAGCATCTTATTGTAGATGTTGAAGGACGCCAGGCTTCTAAGGAAGTATAGTCGGCTCTGTCCACTCTTACACAGAGCATCAGTATTGGCAGTCCAGTCCAATTTATCATCTAGCTGCACTCCCAGGTATTTATAGGTCTGCACTCTCTGTACACAGTCACCTCCAATGATCACAGGGTCCATGAGGGGCCTGGGCCTCCTAAAATCCACCACCAGCTCCCTTGGTTTTGCTGGTGTTCAGTTGGAGATGGTTTGAGTCACACCATTTAACAAAGTCCTTGATTAGGTTCCTATACTCCTCCTCTTGCCCACTCCTGATGCAGCCCACGATAGCATTGTCGTCAATGAACTTTTGCACATGACAGGACTCCCAAGTGGTATTGGAAGTCCGACGTATATAGGTTGAACAGGACCGGAGAAAGCACAATCCCCTGCAGCGCTCCTGTGCTGCTGACCACAATGTCAGACCTGCAGTTCCCGAAAAACACATACTGAGGTCTGTATGTAAGATCGTTCACAATCCATGCCACCAGGTATGAATCTACTCCAATCTCTGTAAGTTTGTCCCTAAGGAGCAGAGGTTGGATGGTGCTGAAGGCGCTAGAGAAGTCCAAAAACATAATTCTTACTGCACCACTGCCTCTGTTCAAGTGGGAAAGGGATCGGTGTAGCATGTAGACGATGGCATCCTCCGCTTCACCTTCTCCTGGTATGTGAACTGCAGAGGGTCAAGGGCTTGGCGGACCTATAATCTCTCTCTCGCTCTCTATTATAATATATATATATATATATATATATATATATATATATATATATATATATATATATATATATATATATATATATATATATATATATATATATATATATATATATATATATGGAATAGATAATAGCAGCTCACTGGTCAAAATGAGGAAATCCCTGGCTCAAACCTGCAACCTCTTAATTACAATGCAGCAGTTCTTACCTCTGCACCAGCTAAGCAGACATGTTGTCTCTCTCTGTCGAATGATATTTGAGCTTGGGTTTTTACTTGTTGACAGCAACATGTAAATTGAATGATTTATTTTTCTTTGGTTATATTCTTCAGTAGAAGTGCACTTGTTTTTTTATACCTTTTATGAAACTGTTTGATAATTGGACTTTACACATTTACACACTTCATGTCAGCATTTTGTCATTATTACTATAACATTAAAAAAGGTTTCTCTTTTAGTTATGTGTCCAACATTTCTTGCCACGCATTTCCTGATATCCTTCATTTACTAAGATCACTGTAGACATGGACCACACATGAAATGCATGCATTATGAATAACAATATATTATTTCCCCAATACAATTCCAGAGACCTCACACCCAGATAAACAGACTTGAGCTGGAAGAACTTTAGCTATGTCGGCAGGAGATGGGAAAGCAGGCTGCTTATGCTGACTGACACATATGCAAAACAAAAGACAATGATGAAGAGGTGTGAAGAAATTTAAGATGGCCCGGCATTACAATTTTTTTTGTAGGCTTTGGGGATTCTAGTGTTAAACTTTCCTTGACTAACCTACTCATATGCCTCCCCAAAAGATTGGTGCCCCTCAGGTTCAGATGCAACCCATTGCAGCAGAACAGATTCCATCTGTTCCAAAAGAAGTCCCAGTGCCCCATAAACCTATACTCTTCTACCCTACACGAAACCTTCTAATCTCCTCAGTCTTACCTGGACTGGTAGATGGCATAGTTCAGTAGAACTTCAGAGAAAAGTACCTTGTCAGTTCTGCTCCTCAGCCTGGCACCTACTCTAACTCTTTAAATCTGAGTCACAGAACTGACGGGCCACACTCTCATTTGTTATAACATGGAGAATGACCATTGGATCTATCCCTCTTCCGGTCAAGAACCTATTAACCCTTCCATGGAGGTTTCCCACCTTTGCACCCATGGGGCAAAACACAGCACAAGAATATCTGAAGCAAACCTGCACTTCAATCTCCATGATGATAAGAGTCCCCAACTATCACTACCTCTCTCTTTCTGAGAACTGGGTTTTATGGTGGCCAACTGGGGCTCCTCATGCCTGCCTACCACCTCAGAATCTTCAGAGACAGTGAAGACTGGACAGTGTGCACCTTTCACCCCTCCCCCATGTGAATATGACCCACCTATCTCTACCTGCATGGTCCAGAATATCCTCCTGCACCTCCTTATGGTGCAGAATTTCTCTCCCAGGGACACCTGGGCCAGGTCTGCCAATTCTCTTCTATAACGCATGCCTGCGAACTCCTCCTCCAGTGCAGCTGAGCTCGAAGTGCTAGATCAGCTGGCACCTCCTGCAGATGTAGCCCTCATAGAAGAATGGTTCCTCCAAGCCATCCTCTAAAAAGTCCAACATCCAACTGGACTTCCATTGCACTGGCACATTATTAAAATTTGTGTTTGGATTTCTAAAACTGCTTGTTTTTAAAGAGTTTTTAATTAAAATTAAATGATTCAGCTTAAATGGTAAAACTAAAAAAATAAAAATAAGCCAAAACAATTAAAGAACTGCTACAATTATTTTACACCTTATCAATCAATCAATCAATCAACATTTATTTATATAGCACATATTCATACAAAAAAATGTAGCTCAAAGTGCTTTACAAAATGAATAGAGAAATAGAAGACACAATAAAAGATAAACATAAGTCAACATTAATTAACATAGAATAAGAGTAAGGTCCGATGGCCAGGGTGGACAGAAAAAAAAAAAACTCCAAAGGCTGGAGAAAAAAATAAAATCTGTAGGGGTTCCAGACCAAGAGACCGCCCAGTCCCCTCTGGCCCCCTTTATGGCCCCCTAAGCTCCTATAATATTCTCACCCTCGAATGCCTGCTGTTTGTTCTTCCATAGGAGTTCATTTTACTTTTCTCTATCAGCTCTAACTTTGTGCTCCTCTTATTCCTTACTTAAATGCTCTCTGCTTGCACAGTTTGTATTCCAACATATTAATGAACCCTTACACTGTTGCCCTTTTAACTATTCTAGATGTTCTAGTTTTCTGACCGCTAAGAACTGTTCAATCTAGAAAAACTTTCTTACTGAATATCCACTGATAGTTAATTTCTTACTGTCTTGTCTGCTCCTATAGACATTTGTGCCTGATAGGCATCTTATCCTACTTACTGCCGAGCCCTTCTCTTTACCTCATTGAAGTCAACTGCTACTATTTTTTTCCTACTAAGGAATTGTTGTTTCTGTTACTTACTACAATGCCGGTTATTTATAAATGCTAGTGTCAGCTACTCCTGCTTACTGCCTTGCCTCACCGATGCTGGTCTGATTACAAATAACAAGCACAAGTACAAGTAACTTTTCCAAACGTTCCCCTTAAACACTCAACAGCTTTTGTGCAAGTTAAAAAAAAGCCAAAAAACCCATCTTTAGGGAAAAAACAAAAGCTTTAAAAATTCCTACACGACTCCTTAACAGCAACCAAAACACAAGGTTTTTAGGAGCTAAATTTTTTAACACTAGAATTACCAGAGCCTACGAAAAAACTCGCAGATCCGTCCTACCTTAAATTGCTTTGCACCTCTCCATCAGCGTCTTTTGTCCTGGAAATGTGTTGATAAGCAGGAAACAGCAGCAGCCAGCTATCACATCCCCCCGCCCTGCACATTTTTCTCAGCTCAAGTTTGTCTATCTGCGTGTCAGTTGTTTATAGCTGTATAGAGTGAGAAGTCAAGCAAAATGACACCTTTTATAAATACTATATCGTTATTTGGAACACATGCATTTTATGTGTGTTCCGTGTCTACAACGATCTATTTAAACACATCGTTAAAACAGAAACGTTTTTTATGTTTTAGTAATAATTGACATAATGTAGACATGAAGTGTATAATGTGTGAAACCTGAAATCCAAATATCATAGAAACACTTTCACAAAAGGTACAAATAAAACAGAACAAGTGTGTTTCTATTCAAAAATATAACTGCAGAAAAAGAACCAGTGTTAGGGTGCGGCATTGACACGCATTTGCTACAACTGCTTCGGTGGCAAAATGGTATCAACCGTTGACTGGTAATAAAAACTTCACAGGTTCCATCCCAGACAAGTCCGTTTTGGGAAGTGAGCTGCTCTTATTCTTACTATTTTAGAATAAAAACATACACTTGATTCTGGTCTGCAACAGCCGGTGTAATTTATGATACTTGTAAAGGTTAGCTTTGTTTTTTTTTTTTATTTTCAGATTTTATTCTCTCAGCCGCTTTCACAATCCCACATCCCCCTTCCCCCCGGAACACCTGACACTGCTGTTTTAACATAGACGTGCTATAACAGAGGTGAACTCAGAGATCACAGATCATACTTTGAAATTTTTCACATACCTCCTCCAAAGCTTGTGCCTTGGTTCATGTTATTGCCTTAATTGCTTCCTTGTTTGTCTGATTATACATTTCTCTATCTTCCTCCTTCCTTGATTGGTACAATTTCTTCTTAGCCTTTATAACATCTTTCTCCTCTATGTGCCACCACGTCTCTTTGTCCCCAGGTGGGTTTCTTCCTGTTCTTCTATCCAACACCTCCTCAACTATTTTTAAAACAATTGTGCTATTCTTCTACTACTATTTCTCCACACTCTTAAATGACTGCACTTCATTTAAAACTTTCTCCTTAAACCTGCTCCAAAGCCATACCTCTTGCAATTTCCACCACTTCATCTTTAGTGCTGCTTGCTCTGGTTTTATTCTCCTGCTGCCTCTGATGTCCCAGTCCATCACTACCATCACCACTTTAAACTACATTGTCACACTTTCCTCATTTATGACCTTACAATTCTATACCTCTTTCAAATGAGATCTTTTACACATTAGAACGTCTAATACACTATGCCTTCATCCGTTACTGTCCAGTCACAATCTGATTTACTTTCTTTTCAAAAAATGTGTTAACTATTACCAAATAAGATGCCATAGCAAAATCCTCTATCTTCTATGTTCTCTCTTACACTTTAACCTTTATGTACTCTATCATCTCTCTACTTTTTCTCACATGCCCTTTTAGATCAACCAGCAATAATCACTTTTTTTATTGCTCTAAGCTCATCATCAATTTGTGCCAAAAAAAATGTAGCAATTTAAAAAAAAATACACTGACAGAAAATCAAAAACGCATACATTAATGTATTTTGCAAATAGAGGTGAAGTTGCAACTTATTCAGGGATTAATACAGCACATACAACCAAAACGCTGTGTAAGTGCTTGACTATCTTGTGTCCTGCATCATAAGCTTGCACTACATGTTATAAACATATTAAAGTTAAATGCCTTGTAATTGCTCATAAAAATCAGAGATTGTGAGAGTACAAAGATACATGAATATACAGTTCAACAGGTAACAGTAATAAGTTTGTTTTTTACAGTCCTCTACACTGTCTATCATTGCCTTGTGCATTTACCTTTTTATCAAAATCTACTGTTATTAAAAAAGAAAAACTTGTGTAACAATCACCATTTATCAGTAAGGAAGATTTATGAAACTACAATGATCATGTTACCTTTTTAGACGATGTGCTTTTTTGTATAATAAAAAAATAAAAAAAAAGGCACAGAATATTTATTATATGCTTGTTGCTTAGTGAATCAGTCTAAGCCAAACTGCTTTAAAACATAGGAATTCAACTTGCTACTTTAGAATACAGCAAAAAAACATAACAGAAGATGAGAAGGGATGTGTTGGTTGCTTAAACTCCAAGCTGCCTGGGAAAAATACCATAGAGTGTGGCTGCTTTAAACTACTTGCTAGAATTATGGATTTTTTGAAGATAGGGACATGGTAGCTGCTTACATTTTACTTAGGGTAAACCATTACAAAATTTAGATTTACAAGGCAGACATGTTCATTCGACATGAACACATCCTTTTGTTTACTTAAATGGCTTACTCAGATGCAAATGTTCCACACTCAATTAGCAGGGTTTCTGTGGAAACTGATGTGCAGCAAGCATGTATTTATGATGAATATAATGTACATATGCTCTGATGACCTATCTCATTGTTCTGCTGTGGAGCGGACTTGAATTAAATAACTGAGATGTTTGGGGATTTCTGACATGAGTCACCTGGTAGATGGTTGATTTAGGCTCACTAGTTTATATGATATGTGCTGCATTTGAAAATATTACTCACACATACACCTGTCCCCACTTTTTTGATTCCCCCCCACCCCATATAAAGTTGAAATTAAGTAAGCCAAATTTATTTATATACATATAAGAATTAAGATCAAAAGGCCACAATATAGATAAAAATAGGGTTTATTACAAAAAAGGTGTGGATTTAAAAAAGGGAAAATAAAAGTAACATCAAACAGAAAATAAACATGGCATAATGCTCCAATGGGCCTACGGTACCTACAATACCAATCAAAAGCACACAAGACAACTATTTTTAAAGCTGGGTATGTGAGAAGAAAGTGATTCATTCTTTATTTTTGAAAAAATATGAAGCTAATTGCTTTGGTATACTACTGCATAATATTTTTCGGTAGTCTTGCGACATATTATTTGAAGCTTCTTGCAGAATCCCTTCTTCATTAAAATAAACATATTTTAAATAACTTGCATTTTAACCTGGGTGGCTCTCAGCATGTGGTAGGTACACTTTTTATCACTACCACTGGGGTTTTAAAAAAAAAAATACAGAAAAAATAATGTCTGACAAGCTTCCTTATTCATCCAGAATATCCATACATTTTCAGAATTCAGGAGTCCTCAGGAGTCTTCAATAACATCCTGTTTCTGTAATTTGATCTAGGTATCACTACTTTTATTAATCATTACAAATGCACAGTATGTTCTTGCAAGAAACCCTTTAATTTTCAGAATACCAGAGTTAGCATCTTTAGCAGTTCAAATTCATGATGTGTTGTATCCTGTCAAAAGAACATGTTATGTCATCTAGATTTATAGGATAAATTAAATGGTTTTGAATTAGTCACTGCCTAATAGCGTTTCTTCAGTTGTCACCTGCAACCACATCATCTTCCTAATGTGTAGTCCCTTGCATTGTATCATCTCCTTTTGTACCAAACTGCCTAGCGCCCACGGTCTACTAACAGCCCCCAACATTTCATTTGGTAAGCTGCTGTGCTAACTCCAAAGTTGAGGTGATGATGCAATTTGTGACTAATGGGGGTTGCCTGACATACAAAATAATACAGGACATCCTGAAGTTTTTGTGATTTGAACAAAGGATTACTTTTATTAGCATTTTATTTTAACCAACAAATGTATGGTCTCAAAGCTTTAGCTATGGATCATTCCAAAAGCTAGTTATTATGTAACAGCCAAGATTTATGCATATTTTGTTTTACTGTTGTTTTTGTTAATTTTAAATAATTCTTTTTTCATGTTTATACATAATTTGTACTAGTTTTACTTGCACCTTGCTATATGTGTATGTTTTCTTGAAATATTCATCCATTTCATATCCTGTGTGGGTGGAGCACCAGGATGTGGAACCACCCTGACGTCACTGCTGTTGGGTCCCCCGTCTGTGTAGGGCAACGCCTACAGGTAGAAGTTGGAGGGCTGGCTGACTTGGGGTAGCTTATTCTTGGGAGAACAATAAAGGTCCTGCTTTAAGGGTGATTTGGAGGCCTCACACAGCCCTTTTGTCATGTCTGTGACATTAATTCAAAACACTAGTCTTTGCCAAATTTGTCTTCTAAGTGTACTCAGATGAGCTTCTTTGGATGAGTTATGGTGGTGTCACTTAGGGTGGACATTAAGAGGTATATCTTGATGGACTTGCATCATTGCAGTTCTATAGAAAAAGAATAGCCAGTCCTGAGACCTTTTAGTATTATTAAATACCTCACTTGTTCAAACAATTGTTTGAATTCATTGTGCCTGTTTTGATAACTGTTAATTATGTTTTTATAAAATCACTGCAATGGGTGTAACAGCTTTTTTACCTCTGCAACTCATAACTGTTATTTTCTCTTTAAAGGTGTAGTAAATTTGTCTCTGCAAGAGTAACAGGATCTACAAAGAATGAAACTCTATCCTCCATGCTTCAGTAGCTACCACTAAAGTATGAATCTTTCATCCAAACAAATATAAAAAATATACGAAACATGTTGTTTACCTGTTAGTGTCTAGTTACACCAGGTTTGCAAATGTTCCAGTAAAAACAGTAATAAATACCTGTAAGTGTCATTGATTGGTATAGCTTGCATAAAGTGAAGAGCAGCAGTACGAGCTCGCCAATGCCATTTTTTTGCAGGAAGTGTATAAGCAACACAGCCTTCAATATTGTCCATCAGTAGATCAACTAGTTGCTTATGAGATCCTCCATAAAAAGCTTCAATTAGTAGTATCTTCATTGGGAGATGTTTTCACAGTCACTGTATAAAATAACAGAAAAAGAGTCAAAAATAAGTTTTCACTGCTTATCAAAGAAAAGTGTAAGATTTAAAATAACAATGCAAAAAATGACAAATCACAAAGCACTTCCATTTCTTTTCTTAAATGCTCTTTCAGGTCCACATTTAAGAAAGCCAGTACCAATAGCAAAGGGTACAATTAATGAACCCATCATGGTTTGGATGCAAGTCTTTTAGTATGACTAAACAAGAAGTGTCATAACCTAAAAGCTGTTTCCCTGTATTGTAGATGGCTGGAAATTGAAATTGGAAAACAAATGCTCACTGTGTGCTATCTTTTATGAGGACACACTAAAAGTAAGGGTAATTGATAAAAGTAAAGGACAGTGTAAAGTAGAGCATCATGGTATTCCAGTGGTTAGGGCTTTTGTTTCAGTGATACAGTGCTCAGATATTGCCTGCAGTGTGCTTGCAATTTCTCCTTGTGTCCTTAATACTGGTAACTTGAGTTTTACATCCACATATTCAAAGATACGCCGAGTTTAGGTTAACTGGTATATCCAGATAAACCTTAAGCGAGAATGATAGTGTGCATAAGTAGGCAGTGCAATGGACTGCTGCATAGTTTCTGCTCTGTGCTCAGTGCTGCTGGGATAAATTCTCATCCCATGCGATTCTGAACTAGATCAACTGGTGTAAATAATGTTACGTTACAGAGCACAGTATTTTTTAGCAGCAAAAAATATCAAATAACATTGCAAAATATTCCAGCAGTTTGTTAAACCTCTCTGCTACTTTATAAATTGCAAGTGCTCAATACATGTAGCACTATCCGAAAGATATACTATAGTACCACTAATACTCAGAGCCTTAAAAAAATCTCAAGCATACACACATAATTTGGTGGTCATTTCTGTGATGTGTGATGTTCAAGTGCCTTGTGGCGAAATTCAGAATTAATATAACCTTTCAAATGTAATGTTTAGTTTAAATTTTAAATTCAATATGTGAAACTAAATAGGCTCTATACAAATGATCATAGGTGTGTTCTAATGTGTGCCCTACAAAATGAAATATCTCATCCTGGTGTGAATCTTGTCTTGCACCTAATACTGCTACTATGGCTCCCTGTAATACCAAGAGTTAAAATGGATGAACAGATGGATATTATCCATTTTATAAATATGAATAACTGAATGCTAAAATATTCCAGATGTCTTAGTCTAAAAATAACGTGTCTTCTACTATTATTTACACTATGTCACATAACTGGGGGAAAAAATAACATGGATGTAAATCCAAATTCAATCAATACATACAGCCACAATTTACAAATACAATATAAAACTTTGTATTTAAACAATGGACATGTTTATTTATAAAATAATTTTTAAAATTTAAAATTAAGTACAAAATTATGCATCATATTGCAATAAATTAATAGAAATAGAAAATTACACTACCAAAAAACAAAAAGCTAAATTAAAACCTAACGAAGTATTCACAAAGACTGTATTGAACAGCATTTTTATTATACAATAAATAGTGGTTTCAAATCAAGACTAACGGGGAAAAAACTATATGAGTAAGCTGTTGAAAAATACTCAAGCTGAAAAAGTTCATAAACTTTTAAAAAGCCATCAACATTAACAAATAAAAAAAGACTTTTTAAATTAATAAATAACCTCATAGTCAGTAAAGCCCTTACCTTACTCTTGCAAATTTACACAAATTACAAAAAAGGTACTACATCATGTTTTATAAACCACAGTACGTACACAATTAAGATCAGAAGTTTCTCTCACTGAATTCACATTCTTAAGTGTTGATGTACTGTATTATTTTACATTAGAATTACATAAATAATACTTTGAAATTACATTACAAGTCCAGAAGGGAGTAGTAGCAAATTAGATGAAGTTTGAAGTTGTTTTCAAACAAAAATTACATTTCTATGAATTAACACCACTTAAAAGTTAATATATTTTTAAAAATATTAATTGCAGGGCTGTGGTACTTGGACTCATGACTTTTTTCTATTTTCTTGATTTCATTTTGAAGTAAACCTGGGGTACTCATATTCAGACTTTGCTCAGTCTCGGCCATTGGCCTCCTCAACTATGACTTCAGGTTTTGATCGTGACCAGCTGCCTTTTTTTAAAGCTTTTTTTCTTTTGTTTAACTCCCTGTGCACACCAGGCATGAACACGAAGATTAAATAGTACAGGTTTGAACTCTCAATAAGTATACTCCTCCTATAAGTGCAACAATGGATTTTTGTAGTACCGTAAAGGATAATAAGGAGTATACTGTATTGGCATTTCAAGGCATAAATGTGTACATCCTCATTACCTACAGTACAAGGGAAAAATTGATACAACATTTCAGACAGTAATACATGAATTACTTAGAAGAGCTGATGACAGCAGTTAACTAATTTTTGGAAAAGCTACATTCCTTGACAAAGTTAACATTTATAGTTTCAGCATTTTAAGTGACTAATACATTGTTTTATGTGCCAAGCATGAGAGGGATGCTCTGCACAATTTTATATTTATAGTGCATTTCTTGTTATTTGCTGGTATACAGAATGTTAATGTAAAATATCTTGTAAAGCATGTTACAATGATAACATCAGTCTGTGTGGGACAGTAAAATTAAATATGATATTAAGTCGTCAATATAAATGTGACGTTTCAGTTCAGCTTAAGGTGACATTTACTTCAGTGGAGCATAAAACACTATCAGGGTGGGGGTTGCATATTAGTAACTATTTTTAGACAGTTGAAAAGTCATACTTGAAATAAATAATATGGCCTAATGTAACCCTACATTTATGCTTCACAGTAATTATTTTTCATTATTGCAAATAAAAGTGCAACATCTGAAAACAACAAATATAATTTCAGTCATGTATCACAGAATTAAAAATATTCAAAAATAACTGTTTAGAAAATGTGTATTTGTTAGTTTCTGTAATGTGAAATATGGACAAACTTCTTGTTTAGAATTAGAACTACATTTTCAGCACCACATTTTGGCGATTTGTTGCATACGTCTCCCTGCCACTCAGTGATTGGTGATATTCTTTAACATGCTCAAATCCTTTGTCTAAAGTGAATATACAGAGATACAGTATAGTTAAGTCTCAATGACCCCCATCAGAAAGTAAGCAAATTAGAGCTTAAACTATAGGTGAGTTGTAATTAAGGCTTCATCTTGAATGCAACTTTTTTCCCCCCTCTCAGTCTTGACTTAGCATCGCTATCATTTGGACTTGGTTTTGACTTGGCCTCAACTCCCCTTAGACTTGGGCCTTGACTAGGTTTTGACAGCTTGACTACAGCACTAGTTGCCTGTACATAATTATTCAACATGCTAATACTATGCAATATAACAAGCTTAAAATAAAACTTTTTTCATTTCACTGAATAAAAAAGAATGTAATATTGATTTCCAAACATTCATTTTTCACTTATCTTTCCTCTATTTTTGCAAAATACAGTAGGAGGGTCCACTCATATCAGACTTCCATACCAGGTCAATACACATGGGGCATAAAGATACAAAAACATGGTGTCTTTATAAAACTCAAATATACTCAACAGAGAAATGGTTACAGGAAAAAATACAATGTACAAATAAACAGATAAAGTAAAATCCTTTTGGGCCTGCTTATACAGGGTTTGAATCAGTGTCTCTGGTGACATGGCTTACTTGTTTGCTAACTACAGTAATACAAACAAACACCCCTTTCACACATCTGGCCCCTCTTACTCTCTTATGACCATGGCTTCTTTCCCACCAGGGAGGTGAATTTTCACCACCAAATCTCATCCAACCTTCACACTCAGTATGGTCTGGACTTAATGTAGCTTTAAACCCCATGCTGGGGTCATTTTTAGCCAAGCACAGGAATTATTTCTGGAGTCTGAATCAACCCTACATTTGCTACAGAAACATTATTTTAGAATTCTTAGTAGGCTCTGATGTCCAAGAAACACTGAGCCTACAAAAAAATATACCTCCAAGATAGCAACTAAGCTGCCAGAAGTGAGGCAAGGAGGTGTTGCCTCCTTTGGTGTTCCCTTTCTGGTCTCATGTGGCATCCTGGGAAAACTACACATACCTGTGCTCAGACCACAACATTCACAGTCTCGTTTAAATTGTTAACTCTGTGCCATCTATACTTCCTGCCACCCAAAACACAAACAGCCCCAGCATCTTTAGTGGTCCCTTTTATTTCATACTCACATCTATTAGGCCTCTCCTGTTGCTAGTGAGGCTTTTCTCTTTTATAGCAGCTTTATCTTATAACCCCAATTCCAAAAAACTTGGGATGCTGTGTAAAATGTAAATAGTGTGCAAATCTCATAAACCCATATTTTATTCAGAAAAGAACATAGAAAATATATCAAATGTTTAAACTGAGAAAATGTAACATTGTAAGAAAAGAATAAGGTAATTTTGAATTTGATGGCAGCAATATGTCCCAGAAAAGTTGGGACAGGGCCAATTTACCACTGTGGAGCATCCCCTCTTCTTTTAACAAAAGTCCGTACACATCTGGGAACTGTGGAGACTGGTTGCTGGACTTTGGGAGAGGAATGTTGTCCTATTCTTGTCTGATATAGGATTCTAGGTACTCAACAGTCCTGTGTCTTTTTTTGTCATATTTTCCATTTCTTAAAGCGCAAAATGTTTTAACTGGTGAAAAGTCTGGACTGCAGGCAGACCAATTCAGCACGAGGGCTCTTCTACTATGAAGCCATGCTGTTGTAATAGATGTAGTATGTGGTTCAGCATGATCTACCCGAAATATGCAAGGCCTTCCCTGATAAAAGATGTTGTCTAGACGGTAGCATGTTGCTCTAAAACCTGTATATATGTTTTAGCATTGATGGTGCCTATCCAAATGTGCAAGCTGCTGTTTCCATAGGCACTAATGCACCCCCCATGCCTTCAAAGATCCAGGCTTTTGAACCGACCTCTGATAATAAGCTGGATGGTCACTTTCCTCTTTATTCTGGAAGACGTGGTGTCCATGTTTTCAACAAGAATTTCAAATTTCAATTTGTCTGACCATAGAATAGTTTTACACTTTGCCTTAGTCCATTTTAAATGAGCTTTGGCACAGAGAAGACGGTAGTGTTTCTGGATAATGTTAACATATGGCATCTTCTTTGCATGATAGAGCTTTAACTCTTTGAGGGCTGAATATTTTTTCCACAAAGCGATGGTTTCACACATAAGTCAACAAAAAATGTCTGGTGCTGTGCCTGCTGATGGCGCATGTTTGGCATGTCTGCTGGCAGTGGCTGTGTGGGGGCACCTAGGTGGTCAGCAGGAATGCACGGTGCGCTGGCTGTTTTTACACAGCAGGTGGGTGGTGGTGGCGGTCTCAGTGTGACACAATTTGGTTTTTGTATCTCTTGTCATCATAAGTGGTGGTCCTCCCAGGTGAATGCTGCTGTAGGGGACCGATCAGATGATGCCGGCACCTCACTTTCGTTTTCGATATCCATCTCCAGATCACTTGCATAAAACTCAAGAGTCCGACGAGTCAGAGTTCTATTCAACGAAATTACGTAAAACGTCCATGGAGTATTTTGCATTGCACATTTGCTTTGGTCTCTCACCAGATGTCGGTGCCATTTTAGAGGTTGTTTGCTCTTCGCTACTCCTGCACCTGTAGGGAATCGAGGTTAAATCAGCAAAGCTGTATAACTTTCTTTCTAGCAATGAGAGTCGAACTAACATGTAAGGGTGAGTTTTGTTGCAGTTTACAGCTGATTACTGTCCTCTACTCCTAAATTTTGACAAAAGTCGACATCAGCCCTGAAAGAGTAAAGCAATGTAAATTAGTGTTTAGTAACCCCCAAACCCCCCCCCCCTTCCTTAGGAATGGGTCTCTTTGAATTTTACAACAGGACTTTAGGGATATGCCTTAAACCAGTTTGGCGAGTGTTTCTCTGCTAAAGTCTTTCAACCCCCGCAAGAAATCCAGGTGTTAAGATGTTCTGTTTCCCCCATTGGTCTGAAGTATGGTTGTTTGGAATTTAATCAGGTTGTATGATTGCCAGTATTCAAATGTTCTTTGCATATTGTTATTATTTGTGAATATTACCAATAATACATTATTTTAAATTGTAATGTAACTCCTGCTTGTCTTTTTACTACATCTAATTGCCTGAGGTTATAGAAGGGAAGGTGGGGAGAAGTTATATACAATAATACCTTATAAATGGTGGAAAGTCTTTAGGATTAGGCATTTTGACAGAGGCTACATCTTAATAATACAAAGGGGAAAGTAGAGCAATATATTACTCTACCAAGATAAAACAACTGGTAACCATATTTTGCACCCTGTTTGCAAATACTGTTGATGTATATGTATGTCTTTATGTATGTGAATTTTAGGGCACCCAGTGTACAAATGCGGTTGCTGAATGGAATAAAACCAACTAAGTGTAGAGACTTCATGTGTGTCACAAGGACACCCCGCATGTTTGTTAGTGCTGGTGGTAGTGAGTCCCTAATTAAAGTGCTAGGGAGTGGTGAAAGATGCAAGTGTCATTCATACGGCATTTAAGTGGTTAAAGTGCTAGGGAGTGATGGGACATGCATTCGTCATTCATACGGCACTTACTCGTTTAGGATCTTTGTGTATATATGTGTATGTTTGCTTACAAGGGCAAAAGTATGTCAACCCATAACGAATTTGGCAAATTGTATTACGGTAGCATTGTGGACTCAGAAATGCCTAAATTTATATTAAAGTCAGCCATCTTCCAGTGGAGTGGCAGAAGCAAGCAGGCTAAAGCTAGGAAATCTGTAGTGCAGGTAGAAAAAGCAGAAGCTGAGCTGAGCATGCCACAAAATGGAAGGGGGCTGGAAGGTTTAAAAGCAGGAAAACAGAGATCAGGTATAAAGAAGACAGCTGCTGTTATAAGAGGTTTAATATCTTGCATTATTGGTAATAAGGAAGATCAGTATGAGAAAGAAAATAGCAAAGTGACTGAAAGTGAAAGTTGTGGAATGTTCTGCAAAATTTTTGAAAGATGTAACAGTTGGTGTGATAATTGTGAAGTGTTAGCATGTAGAACACCCACTGCTAAAGTAGAAAGCACAGAACGTAGGGGAAACAAGGAGACAAAACCACTCACGGTGAGTTAGGGCAGTAGTAACCAGATCTGACTGGAACCCTAAAACATGGGTGGGTGACTTACCTAAGACAGATGAGTGCTCAGATAAAGAGTGGGAATGTGAGTGTGAGGAAAAGGAGAGAGATGAAAGGAAGGGAAAACAGCAAGGGTGTTTTCTTCCATTATTCTACACTGCACCACAGTATCCAGGCAATTCTGAGGTCTGTCCAGTATTTAAAGAACATGCTACACCGACAGATATTTCACCACTGTCAGAAAAGGTAACCAGTGCTGCATTGAAATTTGATTTAGGACAAAGATATCAGATAGATGGCAGAGAAGCTGGTGAGTTTGAATGGCAATTGTTGACTGACGGGCATGAACTGGATAATGGCTTAAGGATACAGTACTGAGTAAAGAAAGTGTGAAAACAAAGAACAATGGAAATTAAGGGAATTCAAGTGCTTGTGTGTGAAAGGTCTGAAAGTGCTAGTGCAAGAATGACTGAGTTGGAAAGAAAGTGCACCAGTTTAGAAGTTGGTTTGAATGAAACAGGACAAGCCAAAGAACAAAGGATGGTGGACGGTGCAGAAGGAAGGCTTCCAAGCTCAGCCAGCAAGCCAGGAATGCACAGGGGTGTGAATGTCCTAACAGCTGTGCTAGGGCCAGCAGTAATTAAAAAGCACACACACTTAGGTTCAGTAATTCGAAATCTGACTGACCAGTTGTTTAAAAAGACAGCCTATGAAACTCCATACAATAAAATGAAGAAAAGTGAGCTGGTCTTTAGTAAAGAACAAAGGTCAGTTTTAGGAGAGATGCTGGATCTGGCATTTGGATTCTGGAGAGGTTTCAGGCCACAATTTCAGGTAGCAATTACCATAAAATAAAAAAAAATTAAAAAACACACAGGCAATGAAAAAAATTAGAAGGGTAGTGCAGGAAGACAGGAAAAGGAAAATAGTTATTTCTGTTTCCATTTTTTGGCCTTTGGCAATAGTGCAACTTCTATTGTAAGGTTTTATGGACTTTGTTCTGGTGAAGGTAATAAATAGTGAAAGCAATTAGCAGAGTAGAATCCATGCAGGTGATTAGGTTACCACAAGCACATTGGGGCGAAGTGGCACTAGAGGCCAAGCTATTACAATGAATGGCTAGAAGCAAAGTTTGAGTGTTGGCACTAGGTCGACAACCAAAAAGATGAGATGGACAGAAACTGCTTTGTCATTTTCCATTTTGCAGACCTGCCTACATAGTGGAATGAATAAAGAAGCTAGGAAAAGACGACAAAGACTACAAGCAAAGACTAAAGACAAAGACATGCAGAAGAACTGAAGAAACAGCAAGAAAATGACAGTTACTGGGGTTTAACTGAGTAACAAGTCCACAAGTCATGCAATAAGAAGGCTAGTCACAATAGCTATAGTTTTAAAGGATATGTTTGTTCATTACTGCAGCAAATTCATATTCCAAGGGGTGGAAACTGAACAAACCAGATAGGAATGCCAAAATAAGGGGATTAATTTAGAAGTATACATTCTGGGTATTAATTGATTAATTGGGATAATTAATACAATTAATACTATTGTTAAAGAAAGTTATACTAAGCAAATTGGTGAAGCAGGTGCAGCTGGTACATTTGCAAGTCATATGGGCTCTGATGTTTAGATATA
This sequence comes from Polypterus senegalus, assembly GCF_016835505.1. Lineage (NCBI taxonomy): Eukaryota > Metazoa > Chordata > Cladistia > Polypteriformes > Polypteridae > Polypterus > Polypterus senegalus. The sequence goes on along the minus strand of NC_053159.1, from coordinate 144,275,951 downwards.
GTTTTACTGGAAAAATACAGAAGCCCTGCTAAGGTTGTTAGTTGTGGTACAGGCACAGGACCAGTGGGCCAATTCTGAACCGAGGTGTTTAGCACAACGAGAATGCATATGGTGAGCAAATAACTCTAGGGGTGGCCTACAGGGGAATGATGAGAGTTGCATAGCTGTGATGTCTCACGGTGGTGATGCCAGCCTATACTGGTAAAGGCTGATGGCAGTCAAGAGTTGCACCATGGGTAAGAAAACACAAGAGGCAACTAAGTCAACCCCAAAGGCGTGCAGAGGGGCCACAGATGTTGGTTTGTGAACAGTTTATGCAGTGGCACATGTGCTCTCATGTGGTTGAAATGGTTGTACTGGAACCTGTCGTATGTTACCTTTCAAATTTTGATATTAATTGTACAGCTGCATATGCTTAAACAGGACAGGGGTCTAATTAGCCGTTCGACAGAAAAGCAGTACAGTTTAGGAATTCACACAATAGACTTAAATTTCAGTGGGCTAGTTTAGTGGAAGGTGTAGACTTGTCTCATTTTGAGCCACCAGATCTGATGATATATGAAGTCTGCAGATAGCTAAACAAATAGTTGAAGCAAGCTGGAGCAGATACAAGTCATCAGGAGCGCATCCAAGTTCTTCAGATTGTCTTTGAAATAAAGAAGATATGTAATGGACAAATGGTCACGGACAACTTTTAACATTGGGAGAGCAAATACTGCAAATCAAAGCACAAGTTATTCAACAGACTCTTTAAACAATTAAGACTGTTTAGAAAGACATTGTACAAAACATTTATCGGGGTGGAGTGTTGTGATGTAAGATTTTGCATATAACTTGATAAATATTTTGTATGTCTCTATTTGTAATTTAGACAAAGCAATGTAATTTAGTGTTTACACCCCACTTTAGGAATGGATCTCTTTGAATTTTACGACAGGATTTGAGGGATGTGCCTTAAACCAGTTTGGCGAGTGTTTCTCTGCTAAAGTCTTTCAACCCCCGCAAGAAATCCAGGTTACGTTAACATATGGTTTGGGGGCAGGTGTTAAGATGTTCTATTTCCCCCATTGGTCTAAAGTATGGCTGTTTGGAATTGGCTTGGATCAGAAACTTTTAAGTACCATGATGTCCTACTGGCTCTAGGGGTTGGACACAGAATCTATAAATGTACTTGCTTAACCTCACAATTTCTCTCTCACTAAACTCTGATGATGAAGAACACTCTCCCTCTTACTAACATCTGAAAAAAGCATCTCTTACTAACCTCTGATGATGAAGTCAACACAATGAAGAGCACAGCTCAGCAGCTATATTGACCAGGCTTGCGGTCTGTTCTGAAGAAAGCCGAGCACCAATGATGCCTTAACTAGAGACACTAAGTAACAAACAAGTCTGTGTGCCACATGAACTACACATCACCATTTAATTAGGTTGTATGGTTGCCAGTATTCAAATTCACTTTGCATATTGTTATTATTTATGAATATTACCAATAATACATTATTTTAAATTGTAATGTAACTCCTGCTTGTCTTTTTACTACATCTAATTGCCTAAGGTTATAGATATAGAAGGGAAGGTGGGGAGAAGTTATATACAATGATACTTTATAAATGGTGGTAAATCTGTGGGATTAGGCATTCTGACAGAGGCTACATCTTAATAATACTTAATAATACACAATATATTACTCTACCAAGATAAAACAATAGTTTAGGAGGTCTATATAAAACAGCAATTATAATAGGTGAAGTTCTGCAGAGTTTGCCAGCTAACAGTTCAAAGGATGAATACGCTGGAAGAGTTATTGGTGATAATTTTAAGTCTTTACGGTGTATTATTGTAAGACCGCCTCCCCTCCCGAAGAATAGGATTTGGAGATGCAGACAAACTTTGGAGGGAACATTTGATTTAGATGGAAATAATCCACCGGTTGCTGCCAAGTCTCCGTAAGACATAAACAGTCCATCCTAGTGTCTATGATAACATCACCAATCAGCCGAGATTTGTTAAAGATAGATCAAGTATTAAATAATCCAAACTTCAAAGCGTCTATGGACATATATTCCGGTGATTTTACAAAAGGAATCAACATGTTATGATTAGCACATCGCTCTAAAGTATGTGTACAAGTGCATTCTTCAGACCAAAATAAAGGAATAGACCCGCTGCTACACCTACTGAGGCAAAAAATGACGACGAGAGCCTCGGTGAACGTACTTTGGTCGTCAGAGAATGCTGCGGTGCAGCAGGAGATCAGAGAGCATTTCATAGATTGTTGAAGTCGATACAATTCATCTGGTGAATATTTTAGTTTTGAAGATGTGACTGCAAAGTAGACATAATAATCCATGACAACCAATTGAGGTTTATCATAGAAGATTTCCAGAAGTCACCCAAGCAAACTCCAGATTGGAAGCAAAGCAATGTATCTCTTGTGTACCTAATCGGCCCAATTAAAATAACATGTTAGCCAGTAGACCATCACCACTGGGATTTCCGCAAGTACTCAGCAATTGACAAGGGCAGTTTCAACCACCTATTCATCAAAGCTAGTTACTTTAGCAGAGAATCAGTGAGAAAGTTTCCACTTACCCACACTGGTTGCAGTCAGCAAAGAACAGTTCTACGAGGGCTTGTGTTAAGGCCGAAGGAGGCAAGGGACGCAAATGCGTGTTATTAGTTTTTAATCCAATGCAAAGGCGAAGGAAGATCCGATGCAAAAGGTAAAAAATGAGGAAAAAACAACTAGGAAAAAGTACACAAACAGAGCACCAGCAAAAAGGGGCAGACAGAAACGCCAGCATTCACTTCCGGTCACTTCCTCCTTCTATCTCTATATGCCACACCCTTTTGCATCAATCCAATTGCTAACCCACTTAATTAAAATCAGTGTCACCACTGATTCATATGAAATAATAAACTTGTTCATTTCATAAACAAGAAATTACACTCAAGCCTGAACAATTACATCTACCCTCCAATATAGTTCTCTAATTTTATATAGCAACATTACTATTGTATTTTTTACTTTTGCCTTGGTGATGTTGCTTTTTCAAAGCTATACTTAGTTTACATCAATATATTACAGTATTATCTTCTATGTATGACAGCACAATTCCAGTTACAGTTAACACAAAGTTCCCATACTTTATACTTGTGTTTTTACAAATGGTGATTAAGTGGCTTTCTGTACACTCCAACACATCATTAAGTGACCTGTTTTACAAACTTTTGGCATGAACACACACTTATCTGGGGATCTGTTAAGTTTCAAGAGGTCAGTTAGAAAAGCAGCAATGTATAATTTTGGGAGATTCCCTTTAGTTGATAAGAGTGGGTGTTTTACACATAATTGGATTACACCCACCATCCTTGAACTCAGTCGTTAAAAGTAACAGTTAATAAATGTTTTGTATCTAAGAGAAAAAGAGCTAAAAAGGGTTAGCACTGCAATCCCACGCATACATAAATGATCTGACTCATTAGGGAATCCCCAGTCTGAGACCTTTTCCTATACAATAAAAGGTTATAGTGTGAAGATTAATGAATAATTACAGTTTAACTGTGCATGTAGGGGACAAATATTACCATCTTTAAAAGTGAAAATGCAATATACACACAAGACAACTAATTCCATAAATATAACAATTTAACATATCTATTTTTTGAAACCATGGAGAGAATATACCTTTCCAGGAAATATACTCTTCTATTAAAACATTTAAAGTAATAACTTACGAGAAAAAAAGAAAAAAATGGAAAATAAGACATTTACAACCACCAATTTTCACAACAGTAAACACACTATGTTTCCTCGTTGTTTTGTTTAACTGAACTGCATGGTCAGTTAAATTTTCTAGTTGATTAATGAAATATATTTAAGGTTTTGTACATTATTAAAATTTAATGAGCCATATCAGTTTGTGTGTGTGTGTGTGTGTGTGTGTGTGTGGGTGTTGCGATAATTCCATATCCTCTTCTGGTCACTGGTGATAGTAAACAATGCCACCCTTGGGTATGCAGTAGCAAATAAAAAAAAAAAAATACTTCAACATTATTTATTCAAAATTGAGATTCTCTTTTACTTGTTTAGGCTTTCTCATCCTGCATGTACATCTTTAAATGCGTGTATATTTTACATTTATGTTGAACTTAATCACTGTTAGGCTATCTTCAAATGTACAACATATCAGGTGGGGGAAAGTTACACATTGAATATTTTTAAAGGGCTGAATTTGTTGTTTAACTAATAGAGGCAGATATTTTAGAATAATAAAATGATGTCATTATATAATGCTAGCCACTGTATATTATTTAATTTTTGAAATATACAAAACTATTTTGTAGTGTTACAACTACATAATTTCAATACTGAATCTGAGGGATGCACTTACCCACACAATTTAGAATAGCTGTGTCAAAATATTCTTTATTTAAATAAGTACACTTAGGAAATTTTGAGCTTACTCACACTCGACTTACTCATCAGGTCAAAAATATGAAGCACGCCCTGGAAAACTAATACAAAATATCTTATTTATAGACATCAAAAGCACCGATTAATCATATCAGATACTACACAAACATAAAATTGGTGTTATGAATATTGTAATAGGAATAAATGTAATATTATTATATTCTTTTTTCAGTGTACCAAACACCTTTATACATAATGTCTACTTTTTAGGTTTCGAGCATAAAGGTAAAAACTCTATATAACTAATTGTTATGAACCTCATGAGGTTCATGTACCAAGAGATGACAGGGAAAGTTGCTCTGTAAAGGAAACGTGGAGTTAAATAAAGCAGTAGCTGATAAAATAAACATGATTATGAGAGTACTAAAGAGAGTCCTTTAAATACCAGGCTCCAGTAAGAAAAACTTCAGCCTAGATTCAAATGATTCTAGCACAATACAAATAGTCTATCTAGTGCATCCTCTGTCACTGTTGTTTTTTTTTTACATTTTTATATCTTAAATGCACCTTTATAATGTGGTATAAATCATACTGCCTTTAAAAACTTATCTGCAAAATAACAACTTAATGCGGTACAACAAAGGAAGTAGCATAGATAGATAGAGAATAAACACTTTAATAATCCCCAAAGAGAATCTTACTTCCTTAGGCAGCAACCCAAAAACAAGAAAAACTGTTGCAAAAAGTGTGAACTATTACAACTATATACATGCTTCATCATCATCATAATATATATAAAATATTGTTCCCTTTGCAATGTCTATTATACCTGGCAAAAGTAAGAATGGCCTTACACAGTCTAATGGCTACTACTACTGCTTGGTACATCATGGTGGAATGAGTCAATTTCTAAAGTTTGTCTAAGACAGCACATCATGTAGCGGATGAACAGTATTAATCATTGCTTGCCTCTAGCTCTGCCATCATTCTTTTTTCTTCCATTTCTCTAGTTAGTCCTGGTTAATTTATTCACATGTTTATCTCCAGAGTAGATAATGATGAATGGAGAAATATCACCCGGCAGCTTGTTATACATAAAGGACCTGAGTCAAATCAGAACGAAGAATCTAATCAGGACCTTTTTTACAACATGTTTTCATTAACCAATTAACTCAATATCCTGTTAAGAAGACCCTAGAAATTTGTCCCTAGGAATTTACCACTGTCATCCCCTTCATATTCTATACTAATAAAAGGCAAAGCCCTCACTGACTGACTGACTGACAGACTCACTCACTCACTGACTTACTCATCACTAATTCTCCAACTTCCCGTGTAGGTGGAAGGCTGAAATTTGGCAGGCTCATTCCTTACAGCTTACTTACAAAAGTTAGACAGGTTTCATTTCGAAATTCTACGCGTAACGGTCATAACTGGAACATACTTTTGTTCATATATACAGCTATAGCCTGCAGCTCGGTCGCCGTGGGAGGCGTGATGACGCGGACACAATTGAGCTCCTGCCCATATAAGGTAAATATTCACGGGTGAAGGGACTGTGCTTAGCATATTCATAAGTGCAGCTACTGCGGAAATCAGCACACCTCCCACGTAATTGAGCTAAATATTCGCGACCACACACTCGGTATATGAACAAGCCAGTTTCCCTTTCGGTTGTACATATTCAATCTCTCCCTGTGCATTTCGCGACACACACACACACACACACACAGGCAGCCCGACAGAGATCGCGTGACACACACACACAGGCAGCCCGACAGAGATAGCGCAACACAGACACACACAGAGGCAATGCGAGAGATGGACGCAGAGACACAGGCAGCGCGAGAGAGAGCTGGACGCATTAAGGTAGGAAGGCGGTTAAAGAATGCACTGGTCTTGATTTTGTTTTCACTTCTGTATCCAGCGATCTGTTCGTAGCGTGCATTGTTGCAATGTTATTTTTCTTGGTGGTTTATTAAATTACGGATTTTTTCAAATGTTAATTTTTCCCCTGTGCTTAAAACTCATTAAAAAAAGTGCTGTTAGCCAGCGGTTGGTAGCGCTATAGCGCAAACTATTGCAGTGTTAGTTTTCTGTTGTTCAAGGTTTTCTCAGTGTTATTCAATGTTTTTACATTTAGTTTACTATTACGCTGTGCATTCTATGGTATAATTATATTTGTGCTTAAAAACAAAAAAAATATATATTTACATACAGTTCATATGGTCTGGAACGGATTATTTGTATTTACATACAATCCTTTGGGGGAAAATTGCTTCGGTTCACGACTAAATCGGTTTACCTCCAAATACAAACCTGAGTGAAAGAAATAATGATGATCAAATCCTTGATGACAGCAACACTCATAACAGTCACAAAAAAATTACATTGACAATCATGTTACATTATTTTTAAAATGTTTCCTTTTCTCTTTCATAACTTCTTTAACACACTATTTCTCCGCTGCGAAGCGCGGGTATTTTGCTAGTTATAAATAATTTTGAAGGTACCTTGGCATGCCATAAGTCTGACTAGTACCTGCTACTTTGTAATGGTAATATTCATTGTCAGGTTGACTGTAAATACCATACATTGGAGTTCTACTTAAAATTGGTACAGAGGGTGATGACAAAGGAAAACAGGACATTTCACTGTGATGTATTTTTGTTGCATTGCACAATCTCCAATAGTCAATCACCACATAAAATCCTTTTCGATAATCCATGATCCTGGCCACTGTGAGGAAATTAACCTGGATCAGGCTGGAAAATGTTAAACATACTGAAGAATTCAACATATGCAATCCTAACCAACAGTGCCAAATTTACATGTGGGAACGGTCTCTAAAGACCAAAGGTCACAGCTGTTTTAGGGCCAGCCTCTCAGCAGTCTTTATAATATGTCTGGTCTGTATTCCTTAAGAGTAATATGATGTGCTCATTTTTAGGCACCGTGATGATTCAGGTTCAAAGAAAAAATGATTGTGGAACCTCTACATGATAACCACCTTTTTCCACTCTCTCAAACGTACAGTTTTTAATGTTTGAAAAACATTCAGGATTAAATCACTTAGAGTTTTGTACATAGACAACATCTTTGCATCCTATGAACAATTACACTCCAAATGTAACTTTCCAGCAACACATTTCTTTAACTACCTCCAAATTAGAGACTTTGCCAAACAAAACCTGCCCAATTTTCCTCATTTCCCACCTACTTCTATTCTGGAAAAATATTGATCAGTCTTGAGGACTCAGACATCACTTCTCTAATATATAAAAACATTTTAAAGTCCCTGTCTTTCAAGTATCACAGAGTACAGTAAGAATAGGGTCTCTCGCTCAACATTTCAGAAAAGGAGTGGAAGGCAGCAGTGGACATCTGTCTTGTTTAAAATTGTTCAAAACGTTTCCAGGGCAAGATCGAACTTGAGAACATTGCAATCAAGTTCAAGCCTCACTGGGCCATATGTTTTGAGCATACACCAAGTTAACATCATTTTGGACCAAAATCGTTAAATGCCTTTGGAGAAGGACAAACACATTGTAATTGCCTTTACTTCACTATTGGCAAGTAGACTGTCTCTAGGCATGTCAGAGACCTGGGACTTCATGAAGTGTGATCTAGCCTCACTTGGGGAGGCAAAAAAAAAATGGGAGGTGGGACGGGGGTATGAAGCAGGAGAGAAAGAGAGCAAGCTATCTATCCTTCTCATCCCCACAATTGTAAGTGCCAAAACAACAATAGGCTCCATAGAAATAACTCTTGGCAATATTGGAAATTAAGGTTAAAGGTATCACATGCAATAAAGTACAACCTTAAGTTAAGATTATAAAAAGAAAATAAAAGTTCAGGAGCAATGTTTCTATGACCAAATAGTGAACTTTGTAAGCTGGAATGTCAAAGGTCTCATTTAAAGAAGAGGAAATAAGTATTCTCTGACCTAACAGGTCTAAAGGCAAAGATAGTATTTTTACAGGAGACACAATCTAATGCATATTTTGATACATTACAGATACCACAGCTAGATACTCTTAGTGCAGAGGAATTGGATAAACCTCTGACAATATCAGAATTACTAGACGCTATAAACTCACTTTAGAGTTGGAAAGCACCAGGTCCTGAAGGCTACCCTGCTGAATTTTAATAAAAAAAAAAATAAATAATAAGTTAGCTCCCCTTTGATTATTAACATTTATAAACACCAGAGACAATAAAATTCTACCTCACACTTTTCGCCAAGCATTAATTACCTTTTTTCCCTAAGACAAATAAGGACTTATTACAATGCACATCATACAGACCAATCTCATTTCTGAATAATGACGTTAAGATACTCTCCAAGTACCTAAACAATAACTATAATCGTAATAAATGAACAATAAAACAGTGGAGAAGCCGTGGATTAAATAAAAAGGCTGTAGTTATCAGCAGGGAGACGTGAATCCCGTGGCGAAGCAAGGAAGGGAATGTAGCGACTGGAGCGACGGACGGCCTTATATAGGCAGGCAGCCAACAACGTGGGAGGCTTTGGGATGGGGGACCCAACGCTGCCTCACACGGCGACCAAGCTGCAAGCTATGGACGTATATATGTACGTAAGTAGGATTCAGTTAGCGTTGGGAACCCGTGTACCAAATTTCTTGAAGATGGGTCCATAAGTAACAAAGACCGTTGAAAAGTTCAATATGGCGGCCGACAGTGGTATCATACTACCGAAATAAGTACTAAATTTCAGCCTTCTACCTACCTGGCTAGAAGGATTGAGAAAGTGCTCCTTTCAGTAATATCACAAGACCAAACCGGATTTATAAAAGGCAGACATTTGGCTTCTAATCTTCGATGCCTATTCATTGTAATATGAAGAAAAAGCATTTGATATGGCTGAATGGGATTACCTATTCACCACTTTGCATAAATTTGGGTTTCACCCAAACATATGTGCATGGATCAAACTACTGTATACCAGTTCAGTACCTTCAGTTTGTATTAACAACATTATTTCAGACTACTTCAAACTAGAACACGGTACTAAACAAGGATGCCCTTTGTCACCACTGCTATTTGCAATTGCCACTGAGTCTCTGACTGTTCACTTTCAAAATACATCAGAGATAAAGGGGATTTTGAGAGAAGTGCTTGAACAGAAAATATCACTATATGCAAATGATATGGTACTGTATATGAGACCCACAACATTCTGTGCCTGCAGCCCTAACTGTACTAGCAGAACTTATGGACTATGGCCGGACATTCATCCCAGCCAATACCCCCAGGCCGCCAGGTGGAGCCCTTCCTGCAGCATGGAGGTGCCCCGAATGCCAGCAGGGAATTATGGACAATGGAGTTTTTATCCACAGCCCTGCTGGATACCACGGGGGGTACTAGAAGGCGCTGCAGGGAGGAACAACGATGGTTTTCCCAACAACCCGGAAGTGCATCCTTGTCACATGGACAAAGGAAATGACGTGCTTCCAGGTTGAAGAAAAGGAGCTTTTATCTTATTTTATGGACAGAGAGAGAAAACACTTCCGGGTCACTGTGGGAGATCCCAGGGTTGAGCTGAGCTGGGTGACAGGGTGGCAATGTGTCTGGGAGAGTGGAGGATTGTTTATTGATTAGTGAATTGTGATTTAGATGAGGGGCGGCACGGTGGCGCAGTGGTAGCGCTGCTGCCTCGCACTTAGGAGACCCGGGTTCGCTTCCCAGGTCCTCCCTGCGTGGAGTTTGCATGTTCTCCCTGTGTCTGTGTGGGCTTCCTCCGGGCGCTCCGGTTCCCTCCCACAATCCAAAGACATGCGGGTTAGGTGGATTGTCGATTCTAAATTGGCCCTAGTGTGTGCTTGGTGTATGGGTGTGTTTGTGTGTGTCCTGCGGTGGGTTGGCACCCTGCCCAGTATTGGTTCCTGCCTTGTGCCCTGTGTTGGCTGGGATTGGCTCCAGCAGACCCCCGTGACCCTGTCTTCGGATTCAGCGGGTTAGAAAATGGATGGATGGATGGATTTATATGAGTATTGTGGAGTGGAGGGTGCTTTGTACACTTGGACTTTTATCTGGTGTCTGGCGTCTGATCAGAGGGTTCACGGGGACGACAGCACCCCCTATCTGTCACAAACTCAAAAGATATCAGGACTCAGAATTGATTTGAACAAAAAAGTGTGCTTTCCAGTGAATTCTCTAGCAAACCACATTAGATTGGACACCTTCCTTTGCATCATTGCAGATCAGTTTAAACAGCTAGGGGTAAATATAAAGCTCTTTATCAACAACATTTAGCCATTTGTATGGACAAAATTAAATAAGACGTGCATTGATGGTCTACACACCATCTTACTTTAGAAGGGTGAATTAACACTAGCTAGATGATCCTGCAGTACAGCAATCCTTTCTCGATCGCAGGGGTTGCGTTCCAGAACCCCCTGCGATAGATGAAAATCTGCGAAGTAGAAACCCTATGTTTGTATGGTTATTTTTATATATTTTAAGCCCTTATAAACTCTCCCACACTGTTAACATTATTAGAGCCCTCTAGACATGAAATAACACCCTTTAGTCAAAAGTTTAAACTGTGCTCCATGACAAGACAGAGATGACAGTTCTTTCTCACAATTAAAACAATGCAAACATATCTTCTCTTCAAAAGAGCGCCTTCAGGAGCAGAGAACGTCAGAGAGAGAGAGCGAGATAAAAGCAAACAATCAAAACATCAATACGTGCTTTTTTAAGTATGCCGAAGCACCGCGATAAAACGGCATTTTGTAGAGGAGCATCTGTATCCTCTAGACAAACAGCCTCTGTGCAAACAACCCCTCTGCTCACACCCACTCCGTCAGACGCAGAGAATGTCAGAGAGGGTGAGAGAGAGAGAGAGAAAAGCAAACAATCAAGCACCGCACGGGAAGCATATCTTATATCATTGAGGAGTTTTAGTTAATATGTAATACATGTTTGGAAAATGTATGGGATTTGTAAATAATGTCTTTGCATCCTATAAACTGTTACACTCCAAATTTAGTTTCCCATCAACACAATTTTTCTACTATCTCCAAATTAGAAACTTTGCTAAATGAAATCTGCCAAATTTTCCTTACCTCCCACCTATTTCTATTCCAGAAGACACACTAATCAGTCTTAAAGACTCAGACAGCATTTCTGTAATATATAAAACCATTTTAAAGCCACTTCCTTTTAAAGATCCCAGAGTACCTTGGGAAAAGGATCTCTTACTCGACAATTCCGAAAAGGACTGAAAGGCAGCCATGCATAGAATTCACCCTAGCAAAGCATTCAATTATTCAACTTAAAATTTTTATCGAGCACATCTATCTCATTTAAAAATGTCAAAAATGTTTCCAAGGTGAGATCCAACCTGCGAATGTTGCAATCAAGCTCCAGCTTCACTGGGCCACATGTTTTGGGCGTTATCAAATTAACATCATTCTGGACAAAATTTTTTAAATGCCTATCAGACAGCCTTGGTGTCACAATCACTCCTAATCTATTAATAGCTGTGTTTGGTGTACTCCTAGATGGGAATAAAGTGGAGAAGGACAAATAAACTGCAATTGCCTTTATTTCACTACTAGCATGTAGACATATCTTACTCACCTGGGAGAATCCTAACCCACCTTTTTTAAGTCAGTGGGTAACTGATGTTATATACTATTTGAAATTGGAAAAAATCTAATTCTCACTGAGGATCTGTTCAAAACTTTTAAAACCTGGCAGGATCTAATTAATAACATTTTAGAATAAGCATTTATGTTGGGGAGATAGACACCTTTCTGTTTTTACTACACTCAGATGTTTTACTCTGGCTGCAGGCCTTCCTCTCATTATAATGGGTGAGGGTTGAATTGAATTTAGTTTTGTTAAGTTTGACTTGATTTTCTGGAATGTTACACTCTTTTAATAAATTCAATAAAAGATAAAAAAGTGTTCCAAATGTCTAAGAGTAGCAACATTGTCAGTATATGAAGTACACAGCAAGCACCAGCACATGGGGAAAGGACAACACACAAGATTGCATACTGTGGATGATACAAGATGCATATACAGAGCACAGCATTGAAGAATACTCATCAAATTAATTCTGACTCTATACTTTGTATTCCAAGGTGTGTGAAAACATTACAATGTACAGACACTGCATACCTAGCAATGTGTGCAAAAGCAATACATTTTGCTTGTGCATGCATCTGCTGTAAAACCTGTGCGTAAGAACCAATACATGCAAGCATATGTGTGTGATTCAATACATGAGCCAGAATTTCAAAACTGCTATACTCAAATAATATATATATTTTTTTTCTAAGAGGCACCTCATTCATGGTCAAGTACCTTGTTTAATCACAAATAAAGTCCACTGTTCATTCATCACCTTTTTGCATCTCCACAGTCGTATCACCGCATACCATGTTGTATCAGAAGGTAATGAAATGCGCATTCCCCACGACACTATTACAGTACGTGTTACATGTGTTTGCGACAACTAACAAAGGCTGCTTCCTAATGTGCTAAACCACAGTTTAAAATGTTACACAAAAACTTATCTTGGTTGACAAATTTCTACCAGAGTCTCGTGTTTAACTGTGCACTGAACATCACTAGGTTCAGTGTTTGTGCAGCACCACCACTATATTTGTCCACAGTGCTAATCCTGTCGACTATACCAAGTGTTTTGTCAAGCTATTACACCTCAGTCATTTCCAGTCCAGACATCTGCACTGTGGTAACTACAAGTAACCTGCTATCAGCGTACAGCATTTAAATACAAATGTGCAAAGGTTTGCTGATGACACTGCTATTGTGGGCTGCATCAGGTGTGGGCAGGAGGAGGAGTACAGAAAGTTAATCAAAGACTTTGTTAAATGGTGCGATTTAAACCACTTACACCTTAACACCAGCAAGACCAAGGAGCTGGTGGTGGATTTTAGGAGGCCTAGGCCCCTCATGGACCCTGTGATCATCAGAGGTGACTGTGTGCAGAGGGTGCAGACCTTTAAATATTTGGGAGTGCAGCTGGATGACAAATTGGACTGGACTGCCAATACTGATGCTCTATGTAAGAAAGGTCAGAACAGACTATACTTTCTGAGAAGGTTGGCATCCTTCAACATCTGCAGTAAGATGCTGCAGATGTTCTACCAGACGGTTGTGGCGAGTGCCCTCTTCTACGCAGTGGTGTGCTGGGGTGGCAGCATAAAAATGAAAGACGCCTCACGCCTGGACAAACGTGTTAAGAAGGCAGGCTCTATTGTAGGATTAAAGTTAGACAGTTTAACATCTGTGGCAGAGCGACGGGCACTAAGCAAACTCCTGTCAATCATGAATAATCCACTGCATCCACTTAACAGTGTCAGGTATGAGAACACCTCTTACACTCAGACCCCACCTTCTGTGCAGCACCAATACTACTAACCTTCATTTATCCACAGTCCATAACTCTCTTTTCACACTATGAGCAATAAATGGATCATTCTTACCATACAGGAGCTTCTTCTGAGAGCCTACAGTTCAGTCCGAGTGAGTTTGTGGCTGGCTACTGGCAGTTACAACATCTGATCCAGGACGGATTGTGCTATGATTCCACAATAAAACATTTGGCATAGTCAACAGGATTTGCGCTGTAGATTGCAGTGCTGGTTGTGTGGTGAAGTGGCTGAGTAAGAGATGATGCAACTGACATCATCAGGAATTGCTCTGCATGCACTGCTTTAAGACAGTCCCTGTGTATTTAAGAATAGTAGTTCTCGCAGCCCTGGGCTAATACATACAACCACAAATATCAGCAGAAATAATATACTGTAATGGGGAATGCTGTAAAAATTAGGCTAATTAGCAACAGGTTTCATGTTTAAAACGTAAGACACTAGGTAGCCTCAGTAAAGGATGGAAAGACATGGAAAATTACTGTCTTCTTAATCTCCAGTGACGCTAAGACTAACTAGTCTGTAAAGTATTCTTTTACAAAGACAGTTTTAGTGTTGCTACATCAGCCCCTTGGATTTAAGTCACAGACGTTCTTCTGAGTCTGTACCTCTTTCTGCAATCAACATGAAATTCTTTTGAGAATATTTTTTTTTTCTATAAAATCTATAAGTGATCCAATAAGTGACAATGCCTTCTTTTAGACTTAAGAAAGTTTTCATCCTATGCACAAACATTTTTTGTAAAAATTATGTAGCAAATGAGGAAAAAAAATCTAAGAAAAACTTTAAAAATATGAAGAAACTGTTTATTATTGATAATTAGATAATAATTTTTAAAAAGAAGATTGTTATTAAAAGTAATATTAATATTACATTAATTGTTATTATATATGTGACTAGAAACTGTTAAGAGATTACAGAAACTGTTCATCTGCTTTTGTCGCTTTTCCAGGAAGAATAAACAGTGGTCAAATAAACTGTTTGTCCTAAAGCTAAATACCGTTTAATCCTCATAAGATTGTCCAGATGGTCAGCTTCTAAATGATTTCTGGTGTTTGTTTTAATTTGATTCATCAGACTGAAAACTCTTATACCATCAGCAGTTGATGCCTAAAATGTAGCACAAACATCCAGAAGGACATTAAATGCAGAGTATATGAGACTATACAGGGTCTTCCAATTTTTGTTAATTTTCTTGCTGACGCTTAATTTAAAGACCAGACACTGATTAACCATGTCCTAATCAAAAAAATGCCTGCTGATCTGACTAAGGTAGTATATCTTAATTTTAATATTTCCAGTTGTGGTTTTCCAAATGAGTAATTCTGTAGTAAAAATGAATCTCCTCAAATAGAAGCCATTCTATCAACTCACCTTAATGAAAATTCACTGTAGGAGATCTTACGTTCATTAAACAGAACTAACTTCAAAAGTAAAACAAAAAGTAACTATATAAAAAGGAACAGTTTCACAAAGTTTCTTTATTATAGCTTTAGTGAACTGAAAAGTCTTTACTTTTACTAAGATAACTAGCAAAATACCCGCGCTTCGCAGCGGAGAAGTAGTGTGTTAAAGAAGCAATGAAAAAGAAAAGGAAACACTTTGAAAATAACGTAACATGATTGTCAATGCAATTGTTTTGTCACTGTTGTGAGTGATGAGTGTTGCTGTCATATATATATATATATATATATATATATATATATATATATATATATATTTACACACACACACACACATAAACATATATATATACATATCTATACATATACACATAAATAAAAACACACACATATATACATACATATATATATCTACATATATACACACAAATACATATATATATATATATTGTAAAGGACCGAGAGAGACAGTAGCAAGGGTTGGGGTTTTTCCGGCCCCGTATATTGTACACACAAAAAAACAGGTCAAAATTATAAACCAAACAGTTCATAATGCGCGACGCCGACTCCTGGCGTCGCGCCATTTTATTGGGGAGGAGCCGGAAGTGGAGGAATGTCGGGAAGGACCGCAAGGGAGGATGGGAAGGATGACGCCAGGGCAAGATGGCGGAGGAAGGGCGGAAGTATCGCTGCGGTCAATCCAGGCCTATGGTGCAGGAAGGTCTTTTTTCTATGAGGAAGCAGAGGGAGAAAGTTAATACCCCACCATTCCCTGGCGGCGAGTGGTTTCCCAGGTGCTGTCGAATCAATCCGCGCCTCCTACTCTCAAGGCGTGACACGATCCCCCTTAGCCCAGGACCGTCAGGTCGGGCGGACCTAACCGAGAGGTCGTGAATACGAGAGAGGGCATCGGCATTGGCCTGAAGGGTGCCCGCCGATAAGTGACAGTGAACTTATACGGCTGTAAGTCCAGGAACCACCTGGTGACCCGGATTCACTCTTTGTGTAGGGACATCCACTGAAGTGCAGCGTGATCAGTCACCAGAGCGAATTCGCGACCCAGCAGGTAGTACCGGAGGTGGGTCACTGCCCACTTAATGGCCAAGGCCTCCCTCTCCACTGCCGCTTACCGGGTCTCCCGGTCCATCAGTTTCCGGCTAAGGTACATCACAGGGTGCTCGACACCATCGACGCTTTGGCTCAGCACGGCACCCAGGCCTGTGTCCGGCGTCGGTCTGGAGAATAAACGGAGCCCAAAATCGGGCGTCCGTAACACAGGTGCCGGCGTTAGGGCCTTCTTTAGGTCACTGAGCGCGTGTTCTGCTTTGTCGGTCCACACCACGTATAGGGGCGCCCTTTTGTCAGGTCAGTCAAGGGTGCTGCTCTTTGGAAACGGGAACAAACCGGTAGTAACTCGCAAGCCCCAAGAAAGCCTGCACCTGTTTCTTGGTACTCGGACGGGCCATTCTAAGATGTCTTTAACTTTGGAGCTCTGTGGCGCACCTGTCCTTGTCCCACGAGGTAGCCTAAATATTTGGCCTCCTTTAATCCAAAAACACTTCCGGGGTTTATGCGGAGGCGGCTTTAGCCAGTGTTCGGAGGACAGCTGCGACCTGCAGTAGATGCTCCTCCCAGGTGCCGGAATAGATGACAACGTCATCCAGGTAAGCGGCGCTATAGGACTGGTGGGCTTCAGCACTCTATCTACCAGGCGTTGGAAGGTCGCCGGGCCCCGTGCAGCCCAAATGGGAGGACCTTGTACTGCCAGTGCCCGCTAGGGGTGCTAAAGGCCGTTTTCTCCTTTGCGGATGCCGTTAAAGGAATTTGCCAATACCCTTTTGTCATGTCAAGGGTAGTCAGATATCGAGCCGCACTCCAGCCGCTCAAGGAGGTCGTCAATGCGGGGCATGGGGTAGGCATCGAACTTGGAGATCTGATTCAGGCGTCTAAAGTCATTACAGAACCTCCAGGAGCCGTCTGGCTTGGAGACGAGGACAATAGGGCTGGACCAGGGACTATGGCTCTCTTCAATTATGTCCATGTCCAACATACGTTTCACCTCCAGTTCGACCTCTGCGCGTTTTGCCTCCGGAGTCGGTAGGGCCTCTCCCGGACGATTACCGGGCTCCGTGACTATATCGTGCTCAATCAGCGCGGTCCGCCGGGTGACTCGCCACTACCTCGGGATGGCTCGGAGTGTTTGGGCTAACTCCTGCCGCTGCTTGGGGTCAGCTCTTCGCCGAGGTTAAGGGCAGTTGTGCTTGTAAAAGGGAGAGTGACCTACGGAGCTGGGAGCTCCTCTCTATCTCCAGGGCTTTAACAGGTTGACATGATAGATCCTCTCACTTTCGGTCGACGATTGGGCTGTTTTACCAAATAGTCGACGAGTCCTTTCTCTCCTTAACCTCGTAAGGCCCTTGCCAGTGAGCGAGCAGCTTCGAAAGTGGGAGGTCGGGACGAGCACCATAACTCGTCCCCGGGCGGAACTCCCTGAGGACGGAGTTGCGGTTGTAACACCGGCCTGCGCTGCTTGCGCACGAGTCACGTGCTCTTTTAGGAGGGGCCTGATCTTTGTGAGTCGGTCGCGCAGTTGCTCACGCACTCAAAATATTAGAGGAGGAAGAGCCTCGCCTCCCAGCCTTCTTTAGGATGTCGAGGATTCCCCGGGTTGTCGCCCGTATAGTAATTCAAAGGGGAGAAGCCCGTAGAGGCCTGGGGTACCTCCCGGTAGGCAAAAGCACGAGCGGGAGGAGCTGGTCCCAGTTCCTGCCGTCAGCGCTGACTACCTTGCGGAGCATCTGCTTAAGCGCCTGATTAAATCGCTCACCAACCCGCCAGTTTGCGGGTGATAGACTGACGCTTTCAGGTGCTTTATCTGCAGTAATTTGGCCACCTCCTTGAACGTATCCGAAGTGAAGGGTACCCTGGTCCGTGAGGACCTCCTTGGGTATGCCCACGCGTGAAAACAAGTTAACCAGTTCCCGTGCGATGCTTTTAGTATTAGCGAGCGCAGGGGAACCGCCTCTGGGTACCGGGTGGCATAGTCCACCATGACTAGGATATACTTGTGGCCACGGGTTGAGGGCTCCAGGGTCCCACCAAATCGACCCCTATCCTTTCAAAGGGGATGTCCACGAGGGAATAGGGACTAGAGGAGCACGGTCCCTCCTAGGAATCTGGCGGGTCTGGCACTCCGGACAGGATTGACAGAACCGCGGACCTCCTCATTGATCCCAGGCCAGTAAAAGGAGCTTAATCCTCTCCAGTGTTTTTCGCCCCAGGTGGGCCTAGGAGGTGAGCATGTGCCAACTCGCATATCTCCGCCCGGAAGGTACGCGGAATTAGCAACAACTTCGCACCTCGCCCTCATGGGTAGCCACTTTCGGTACAACAGATCATTCTCAAGGACAAAGAAGGGTTCCCGCGGTGTGGATCCGCCCGCTGCGAGCTGTTAGGCAGAACAATCGCATTCCGGGCAAAGCGCAGGGAGTCATCATTCCACTGCTCCCTCTTAAAGGAGGCCGGCGTGGACCGAAATTGATGGTCCAGGCGCGAGAGGGTCTTGGGGCCTGGGCCCGGGAGAGTTCCCTGGCTAGTCCCTTCTCCGCGGAATCTTCCGGTCAAGGTCCGTAGCCACGGAAAGGTCCCCGAGACACCAGCGCCCATAGGGCCTGCCCTTGTGCACGGCGTGGAGGCCGCGGGAGGGTGCCTTTTCCCCTCATGACAAGATCCAACGAGGCCCCGAGGCGCGAATGGCTTACCGCTGATTCTTTTAGACCAGTCTTGTCCCAGGATCACTGGGAAGGGGGGGTCAGGTAACACAGCGACCGTCATTTGGATTGGTTCCCCCTTCCAGGTAAGATAGCAGTGAGCGGAACGATATGACCTAGTCCCCCCATGCACACAGGTAACCAACAAATGCTGCTTTAACCACTGTTGCGGTAAGACGAAACGGCGAGCAACAATGGTAATGTTGCTGCGGAATCAAACAAAGCCACCACGGCGTGCCCATTTAGCAACACCACTCCCGATTCGGACTCGCCAAGGGATGCGGCGGGTACAATACCTCTCCGTGATGTCCAGCTGCAGTCCATAGGCTCCGGGCGATGTGATGGGGGCAGTTTGGCAGCAGGTGGCGGTCTCGCCACACTTGAAACAGCGCGGACCCGCCTCTCTTTGGCTCTGGCTGGCGCTTCTGCAGCGTCGAGGGGCTCGGGGTGGCCGCCCGTCCCTGCGGTTCCAGCGAGCAGGCTTTTCTGACCCCCCAAGTCGGAGGACCGCCAACTGACGCTCCAGGACGCCGAGGAGGCCCGACATGTTCTGATAAGCGGGCCCCGACCTGCTGGGCGAGGGAACTGGGCATTGCATTGACCAGGCCTTCACAGGCCACCCGCCGACCACTTTCCGCCCGCCGGGCTCTCTGGCCGTAGCCAGCGCCCATCTTGCCCCAGAACTTCGAGCGCCTGGGCGCGGCGGCTTTTCGGGTCAAAGACCCAGTTCCGCCATTCGGCCGCCTGCTGGCCCGGGCTAATGCCGTAGCGGGCCAATATTTCGGGCTTGAGGAGGTCGCAATTAGCGCCTCCTCCTCAGGGAGGTCATAATAGGCCCGCAGCGCGGGTCCCTTCAGGTATGGCGCCAAGATGGACGCCCACTCGGACCGCTGCCACTCGTTCCGGGTGGCCGTCCTCTCAAACATGCCCAGGTAGGCATCGACGTCCTCCGAAGGGCCCATCGGTACCATAGGAGGAGGCGGCTGCCTGGGCGGTCTGGTCTCGCCCGCTGGGCTTCCACTAACCTGGCCCGTGGCCTCCAGCTCCCGGTTGGTAGCGGCTTGCGCTTGCTGCAGGGCCTGGAGCTGGGCGTTCATTCCTGCAGCACGGTGTTCAGGTCCTGTCCCTCCGTCATTCCGGGATCTCTGTATCCTGCCGACTACGCCACTTGTAAAGGACCGAGAGAGACAGTAGCAAGGGTTGGGGTTTTCCGGCCCCGTATATTGTACACACAAAAAAACAGGTCAAAATTATAAACAAACAGTTCATAATGCGCGACGCCGACTCCTGGCGTCGCGGCCATTTTATTGGGGAGGAGCCGGAAGTGGAGGAATGTCGGGAAGGACCGCAAGGGAGGATGGGAAGGATGACGTCAGGGCAAGATGGCGGAGGAAGGGCGGAAGTATCGCAGTGCGGTCAATCCAGGCCTATGGTGCAGGACGGTCTTTTTTTCTATGAGGAAGCAGAGGGAGAAAGTTAATACCCCACCATTCCCTGGCGCGAGTGGTTTCCCAGGTGCTGTCGAATCAATCCACGACCTCCTACTCGCGCGTGCGTGACAATATATATATATATATATATATACACACACACACACACATACACACACACATATATAAACATATATACATATACATACATATCTACATATATACACACACAGCTATTTTGTATCAGTGCAATACGCTGCTTGTTAAAACGGATAACTCCCGCTCTTACGTACAAGTCTGCGTGGATATTATGAACTATCGTATTTGTTCAAGTTCTATTTAAATTTTAAATAGAAGGAATTTTTATTTAGTCGACAGAAATATCTTTGGTAGGAATGGTAAAAACAGACAGGAATATTATTCGTGAATAAATCAACTCAAACCTTAAACAACTTATAATATTTTGCTCTCCATAAAAATATATCCTGTCTAAATTATACAAGTTAGAAATAAAGTAAACGTTAAAAGAACAAACATTCAAATTTCTTTACTCTTATGTAATTTTATATAAAAAATAAACTTAGATTTTAAATATCCCAAAAGATTTTGCTCTCCATAAAAATATATCCTGTCAAAATTATACAAATTCAAATATGAACATGCTGCATAACAAAACCTAGAAATATAAATAAAATGTGTTCCTTTCAGCAATAACAAATCAAATCATTCAGTTGTCTTTGCTCATATGTCATTTTAGAGCTGGATGCCTGGCATCTTTTTTGGCAACAAGTTCGCTTCTGTTTGGTGTGAGGTTCTGTGTTGTGGAGATTCTCAGGATGGATTGCAGGTGCTCATCAGTGAGGCGACTCCTGTGTACTGTTTTGTTAGTCTTTATCACTGAGAAGAGCTTCTCACACAGATATGTGGTACCAAACATGCACAAGGTTCGAGCCGCATGTAGACGGACTTTTTTTGTTCTTCAAAGTCACCAAAGCGCCGTGCAAACTCAGTGCGCTCAGTTTATCAGCAAAGTGCGATTTGGGAACACCGTAGTGACGACTTGGTTTAACATTACTTGGCAACAGGGAAAGTGGGGCAAATTGCACTGGTGCATTTGTGTCTCCCATAAAAGCAGCTTCACTTGAAATCACTTTGTGATTGTGCACGGTAAAACGTCCGCTGAAGTGTCAGATTCTTATTTAATTCTTCTGCTTTCTGTATCTTCTGCATTGCATTCAGGTTACCCTGATGTTTTGTCTCATAGTGCCGTCTTAGATTAAATTCTGTAATTACAGCCACATCAGCTCCACAAATGAGACACACGGGTTCAGTAAACATATACTCAGCCTCCCATCGGTTTTAACACTAGAATTACCAGAGCCTACGAAAAAACTCGTAATTCCGCCCCACCTTAAACTGCTTCTTAAATCCCTTCACACCTCTCCAGCCGCCCTTTGTTCTCTAAATGTGCTGATAAAGAGAAGCTTGGAGCAGCCGGCTATTCCATCCCCCACCAATTTAGAACGTGCACGAACTTCTCTCAGCTCATGCCTTGATTGAGTATCTGGGAGTGAAGTGGAGTTTTAGAGTGGAAATAATAGATCGTTGTTTGGAACACACGCATTTCATGTCTGTTCCGTTTCTACAGTAATCTGTGTCAACACATTGTTAAAACAGAAACTTTTTTTATATTCTAGTAGTAGATGACAAAATGTAGGCATAAACTATATAATGTATGAAGCCTGAAGTCCAAATAGCAACGAAACTTTTTCACAAGAATAACACAATTGCACTTTTATTCAAACATAAAACTGCAGAAAGAAAAATCCGCCTTAACATGCGACATTGACACCAGTTTACTATAACTGACTCCGTGGTTCAATAGATACAGCCCCCGCTTGGGAATCAAGGGGTCATGGGTTCGATCCTGCGCTCCTCCCTTTTGAGAAGTAAACTGTTCTTAGTCTTACTGTTTTAGTATAAAAACATACATTTGATTTCAGTCTGTAACAGCCGTGCAATTTATGATCTTTGTAAAGGTTAGCTTTTTTTTATTCACTTTTCACTCTCTCAGTCGCGTTCAGAATCAATCCATACAACCCCATCTGACACGGCTGTTTTCACTAAAGATGCGCTATAGCTCTGCAGTGTACCACGATGCATACTAACGCCCCGGTTCAGACACACAAACGCTGGCGAAGCTGCCTTCTTCGTATCTCACCGTCACTTGCTTTTCTTTTTATTCAGTTTTATTGAGTGTTCCTGCTGTATGCTTTTTCTTTTGCACCCCAGGACATGCAGAAGAAAGAATGGTAAAGACCAGTAACTTCGGCGCTATATGCAATCATCAGACACTCCCCATCTGCCCGTGTCGTTCAAACACAGGAACATATATTGGTGTAAAAGTATAACAAAAGTGCACTTTTATTCAAGTGCACTTTTTCCATCGCCTTTTCCTGTAAGAAGCAGTGTACACACTTCTCTCTATGCTGTGGTTTCTATTACACACCTGAAAGAAAGACAATATATGTGAAAATATAATCGCACTAATGCAATATTATTTGAAAAGCGAACAGCGTCAGATCGGGTGTGAATTTATGCAGGAACTGGAAATTCTCTGATGCGGGACCTTCCCCCAGGGAAGAAAGTACAGTGTCAGGTGCTCATTCAGTGTAATAGAAACCATAGCACAGAGAGGTGTGTACACGGCAACAAGTACACGTGTAAGTAAATGTAGGAAGGACGGTCCTTGGGTGTGTGGGAACTGTTAATATTTGAATGTGATGATTTTATATAGCACGGAATGAAAATCTTCACTTCTTAGCATTGCACCATGCAAGATGTCGTATCAATCGCCTACTGTATCTTGCTTTCTTTTTTCTTCGGTTATACAGGTAGTTTTGAATAAAAGTGCACTTGTTTTGTTTGCGAAATGAAGTGTCTGCGTGCACTGTTCGTGGCATTACACGTGTATTTTTTGAGCATGCCCGTTTGAGCAGTATAAAAAGTATTGAAAAGTATAACAAAACAACGGGCAGATGGAGAGTGTCTGATGATTGCATATAGCGCCGAACTTACTGCTCTTTACTATTCTCTCCTCTGGAGTACAAAAGAAACAGAATACAGACGCGCTATAGCTCTGTGCTGTACCACGATGCATACTAACGCCCCCCCCCCACCCGGTTCTGACACACAGACGCTGGCGAAGCTGTCTTCTTCGTATCTCACCGTCACTTGATTTTCTTTTTATTCAGTTTTATTGAGTGTTCCTGCCAGTCCCGCATGTTGCTGTATGCTGGATATGTTCATATGTATTGTCTCTTTCTTTCAGGTGTGTAATAGAAACCACAGCATAGAGAGAAGTGTGTACACTGCTTCTTACAGAAAAAGGCGATGGAAAAAGTGCACTTTTGTTATACTTTTACACCAATATATGTTCCTGTGTTTGAACGACACGGGCAGATGGGGAGTGTCTGATGAGCTATAGCGCGTCTTTAGTGAAAACAGCCGTGTCAGATGGGGTTGTATGGATTGATTCTGAACGCGGCTGAGAGAGTGAAAAGTGAATAAAAAAAAAGCTAACCTTTACAAAGATCATAAATTGCACCGGCTGTTACAGACTGAAATCAAATGTATGTTTTATACTAAAACAGTAAGACTAAGAACAGTTTACTTCTCAAAAGGGAGGAGCGCAGGATCGAACCCGTGACCCCTTGATTCCCAAGCGGGGGCTGTATCGATTGAACCATGGAGTCAGTTATAGTAAACTGGTGTCAATGTCGCATGTTAAGGCGGCTTTTTCTTTCTGCAGTTATATGTTTGAATAAAAGTGCAATTGTGTTATTCTTGTGAAAATGTTTCTTTGCTATTTGGACTTCAGGCTTCATACATTATATAGTTTATGCCTACATTTTGTCATCTACTACTAGAATATAAAAAAGTTTCTGTTTTAACAATGTGTTGACACAGATTACTGTAGAAACGGAACAGACATGAAATGCGTGTGTTCCAAACAACGATCTATTATTTCACTCTAAAACTCCACTTCACTCCCAGATACTCAATCAAGGCATGAGCTGAGAGAAGTTCGTGCACGCTCTAAATTGGTGGGGATGGAATAGCCGGCTTCTCTTTATCAGCACATTAAGAAGACAAAGGGCGCTGGCGGAGAGGTGTGAAGGGATTTAAGAAGCAGTTTAAGGTGGGACGGAATTACGAGTTTTTTCGTAGGCTCTGGTAATTCTAGTGTTAAAGGCTCTATTTTCAGAATCAACTTTTCTCTTCAGCATCGTGTGAGCTAGCTTCGCAATAACTTGCAGCATCATAAGCTACACTTGATTAACGCGGTAAGTGTTCGGCAAGGCAGCTGAAGCGCTGCATTATGGGATCTGTAGTTTATTGTGTTACCAGCGCTTCATATACCCGGGCCATTAATAACAATAATACAGTATATAAAATGATCTCGCGGGCCGGATATAATTACACCGGGCGGATGTGGCCCACGGCCCTTGAGTTTGACACATATGGACTAAATAGAACTTGAAAAGATATATTTTTTCAAATGTGATCGCGCAATTCAGATAGAGTTGACGCACACTACAGCCTGCATGCCTCAATAAGTCATCCTCCCCTCGCTCTTACTTTTTTACCGTTCATCTAATGAATACACTGAGTATTGCTTTACCAAAACAATCATTGATGGCGAATAAAGTATCCATTATTCGAGTATGTAGATCGGGAGACCTGACACACTGCATGCACGGGTTTTTTTTACACTGTCTTCCTTTAGCGGAACATTGACTTTTTCCAACGTGTGCTTTGTTTCTGCAGTAGTTGGATTTATGAATATGCTTGTATGTATCAGACGCTTCATATTTTTTGCTGCCTTTTCAATTGTGTAATTCGGTTTTTGTTCAGCTCTTTGGAACTGTTGCTTTTATCTGTGCACTGCGTCAGTTCACGTGAGCCACTCGGTGTACATGCATCGAAGGTTCCCAGCTGTGCTGGTGCCATCTCGTGCTATGTCCATGGCTGTATTTAATGTTACCTTAGTCCTGGCACTTAAAACTTTCTCTCGCAGTTTCACCGAGTTTGTGTCAAACACCACCCTGACCATCTCATCTTCCTCTCCATATGCACAGTCCTTCACCCATGAATATTTACCCGTGGCAGTTTGCTATTGGATTGCCGCTGATGGACGGCCTTATATGGGCAGGCACTAAATTACAAACGCCAGCGGCAGCCTGTCTATGAACTTAATTTAAAGTGTAGGTTTACATCGTGCTTTGTTTCCGAAGTAGCAGAACTGATGAATATGGTTGTATATGTCACTCGCTCGCTTCTTATTGTTTCGCTGCCATCTCAATTATATAATGCATGTTTTCTTCAGCGCTTTTTTGAGGTCTTCCTGGTTTTCTATGTACTGCGTGATTACGTGGGAGGCATGATGATGTCACACGAAACTCCGCCCCCACAGCGTTGAAGCTCATCTCCATTACAGTAAATGGAGAAAAACTGCTTCCAGTTATGACCATTACGCGTAGAATTTCGATATAAAAACTGCCTAACTTTTGTAAGGAAGCTGTAAGGAATGAACCTGCCAAATTTCAGCCTTCCACCCACACGGGAAGTTGAAAAATTAGTGATGAGTCAGTGAGTGAGTGAGTGAGTGAGTGAGTGAGAGAGAGAGGGCTTTGCCTTTTATTAGTATAGATGTACAGTAGCAAACACATTTTAAACAATTTAGAAAATTAATGTATGGTGTAACATTAAAATGCATTCAAGGGCAGTAAAGGCACTGTAGCCCTCAATGGACTGAGTTCAGTGAGTCTGTTCTAAAACTTCCTCAATCCATTTCATGGTTGCAGGGGCTAATGGCTATCCCACCAGGCCTCTAGCCCATCACAATGACCACTCACACTAACAACTTGGAAATGGCAATTAACATAACCTAAAAAAAAAGAAAACCCTTTTGTAATTCATTTCTTCTTGACTTGAGCATGTATGGTCATTTTTAGACTAAACCATCTGGTGCTATCTGTAAGATAATTCTGAGTAAATGTTCATTTGCTTTATGCACAGCGTCCAACATGCCTCAGGATACTTAATATCTAGACAACATTTTGTTTTTTGTGCTTGCATTTTATGATTTTACCAGTATAAAAATCACTTTACTTAAACCTGTTATGACTTTAAGTATCAGACGACTAAGGTGTTGATGCACCGTTATCAAGATAAAACTGAAACAGTAAACTACTTCATTGCTGAAGTTATACAAAATGTTTCTCTGTTTTCAGAAAAGTAACCCAATTTGTCAATGCTTTTCAAAGGGATATTTTTTAAATTTTACAACTGTTTAAAGTATAATCTGTTCAAGATATCTCAACGCAAATTGAACCATCTTAACAAATTTCCTTGATGAGTAAGTGTGCAACTTTTCAACAAAATTGGTCCACAGGAGAAAAAGTTGTTTCATTCAGACAGACAGAGGCTCACAATAGGGGCTTCACATATTATATGCCATTGTACCTTAAAAATGGCAAAATAAAACGATATTATGTTGATATATCTAAGTAGTGTTTATAAATCAAGTCCTTATATAACATGTATTATTGTAAATTCTGCATATCTGTATTATTATCTTACTAGTATTATAGAATAGATAAAAAAAACTTTCCTTAAACTAAACAATGAAAAATAGAAGCTCCAGCTATTCGGCTATTTAAAAAAGGATCTCCTACAAAAACATGACTATGTGTCCTTGCAGGTCAAATCAGAAGGGAAAACTCTAGATGTGATTATCTTTTTAATTTACCTTCTGTTTAGTCATTTTCATGAGTGTTCAGACCTTAACGTGTGTATATATACTGTAACATTATTTTCTGTCTATATTATATATATATATATATATATATATATATATATATATATATATATATATATATATATATATATATATATATATACTGTATATTTACTTAAAATACAGTAGCTTCCGAAAAAAGCCAAATTCGTAGATGGGGACAAAAAAAAGTTATCTATCTGCTACTAAAGGTGCATTTTTTCCACTTAAAACACAGCAGGAATTTGATCTGATCTTGTCAAAAAATCACAACATACTTTTAACCAGCTTGATAAGTCTAATGCACATTTATCAGGACTCTGAGGAAAATATGCAATATCATTATACTGGCTGCCAAATTCTTATAGGACTAATCTAAACATTTTTTTAAATTGTCTATATGACTCTCAGCCAACTTTTAATAAATATTCATACACACACACATATATATCCAAATTCTCCACAGCAGTGATGGGGACACTGTGCTGTGCTGTAAATATGGTGCTGTCCATTGGATGATGCGTAAAACTGAGGTCATAACTATCTGAGGTCATTAAAGATCAAAGCCAACTTTAGAAAATAGTAGGGTAGATCCTGGCTAAATTGCCCATCATGGCCCTGTCTATTCTGGCCCCCTAATCACCCTCTCTCTCTACCCTTCATCATCTAACACCTATCGTGCAGTGAATGTACTGGTGCAATTTTGGCTACTGTTGCATTATCCAGATGGGTGTTACATATTGGTGTTGGCTGAAGTGGTTCCCCGCTGTCTAAGTGGTTTGAATAGTAAGAAAAGCTCTATATAAATATTTATTTATATACTGTAGGAGACAAGCAGGATGGACAGGTATCCCAACAGAAAGTCGGGAAGATCCCTTACCCGGACGGGAGGCAATGAGGATACTGAAAGACATCCCGGCCAAGAGAAGGAAGGAGGTTGCACCAGAACAAGGATGCCCTAGAGGATGGATGGATGGACATCCCAGCCAGACATGGTTCCAGTACCTTCCCAGGAAGGGAGAAAAGGAAAGGACAGGGAAAGACTGTCACAGAGAGATATCTAGTTCCCCCAGTAGCTAGATGGCAGCAACCCTCCATGACAGTGCCTATTTGGGAACCTGTAGGGAATACTGGGAGATGTAGTCCTTCAATACAGCCCTGCTAGGAACCATGGGTGCCGCAAGGGGACGCTACATGGAGATGCGCTCCCCAATTTATAGGACTTCCACGTGACCCTGAAGTACTTTCAGTGCAGCGGTGAGAGATATTGTGAAGAGAGGTATTGTGCCAACTGAACATCGTTTAAATGCCACAACCTATGATAGTATTGTTACTGACCATGTCATGTAATGACTACAATGTGTGTATCTTCTGATGGCTACATCTAGAAGAATACCACACCATGCCAAACACCTCAAATCATTTCCAGCTGGTTTTTTGAACATGACAAGTAGTTCACTGTACTCAAATGGCTTCCACAGTCACCAAATCTCAATGCAGTACAACAGTGTGGAATGTGGTGGAAGAGGAAATTAGCATCATAGATGTTCAGTCATCAAATCTGCAGCAACTATGTGATGCTGTCATGTCAATATGCACCAAAATCCCTGAGGAATGTTTCCAGTACCTTATTGAATCCATGCCACGAAGAATAACGCCAAATTTGAAGGCAAAAGGGGGTTCAAAAGGGAACTAGCAAGGTGTACATAATGAAGAGGCTGGTGAGTGCATATACACACATATACTGCATTGTGGTAGACGGCCTGGGCCCTTACCCAGCTGGGATGTTCCGACACTAGAAGGACCGGCTTTTTCAGGACATTTTCTCAACCGGACTAATAGAGGCCAGCCTCCTTGGCTTACAGCAGGGCCTCAGCAGGGATTAGCTTCCATGCCCCAAGAGACTTGATGGAAGGGAAGTAAGGCTAGGTGCATCAGAGGCAGGTTCAAATTATTCTATCATGGTTTGGATGGGAGGAGAAATGGGGTAGGGGTTACCCTGAAGGAACAGTATGTCAAGAGTGTTTTAGAGGTCTAAAGAGTGTTGGAGAAAGTGATGATTATGAAGCTGGAAAGTGAAGGTGTGATGATGAATATTGTTAGTACATATGACACGGAAGTTGATTGTGCGATGGATGAGAAAGAAAATTTCTAGAATGAGTTGGATGAAGTGATGGAGAGTGTACCCAAGGGAAGAGAACGATGATCAGAGCAAATTTTAATGGACATGTTGGTGAAGGGAATGAAGGAGGTGATGGGTAGGTATGGTGTCATAGTGGATTTTGCAAAAAAGATGGGCATGGCTGTGGTAAATACATATTTTAAGAAGCAGGAGGAACACTGGGCAATATACAGAGTGGAGTTAGAAGCACACAGGTTCGATTATATCCTACGCAGGAGAGTCACTCTGAAAGTGATTAGAGACTGCAAAGTGGTGGCAGCTGAAATACAAAGAAGATTTTATATATACACACATAACAATAAGAAATATATTACCGTAGATCCCGGAATACAGGCCGACCTGGTATATTAGCCGAACCCCTTCTCTACCTACTAAATTACATGTATTTGCCGATGACCGGTATTTAAGCCGACCCCCTTCTCCAAGCAAAATTTTCTAAATTTCCTTAAAAGTGTCTCTTCGGGTATACAGTATTTATAATGTTTATCAGCGAGAATTTGAGACTGCCGGCATTTTTGATATATAATATAATGTGCATAATTTACCAAAACACCAATAATTTTTCTAATGCACTAACTAAAAAGTTATAAAAAGTGCCTAGCCTACTTCGATTAAGCTAGGAGCATGGCAGCGCACACGGTCGCAGCGGCTCAGGGCTCTCCTTTTCAGTGCACTTTTTGTTGTTTTTGTACTTTTTTTTTTTGTCCTTTTGTGCACTATCGGTTCGGCGAACATCCGCTACACCATTCAGAACCTTATAGACATCGGTGTCCAGAGCCAGACATCTGCTTTGAGTGTTTTTCATCACACGCACAATATCCCAGACAACATAACGAGACCAGCGGGCTCTCCGTGGATTGTTATCGGGTCTAGGAGACGACACAGACAGAGGAGGGAAAGAAAGCAGAAGCGGGGCCGCAGATCCGGCGTTATGCTGAAGCTAAAAAACAACCATACAAGCCTTATACAGAACTTTTTTCTGCACTGAAGGAGCTGCTTTTAATCTCATTGTAGATGCGTATAGTGACAATAAAAGGCATTCTATTCTAGAAACAATTTCATACTGTTCTCACCATTTAATTTGACATCTTTGGGCTGCAGGAAGGGAGGAGATATTTCCACACAATGTCCATCTTCATTTTGATTGCGATCGCTTTCTTTTACCTTCTCTTCCTTCCTTAGCAATTATGTGTCTTGCTTGCATGGTCTTAATGAATTATATATATATAGGTAAATCACTGCAATGACGGAAATTACATCCACAAACATTGTTTGTTTACAATCACGCAAGCAGATACACGTGACCGCATCCGTTTCGTAACGCAAGATGTTGATCGTAAATCAAAACAAAAAAATTCATTTTAATCTTCCCGATAATTTATTATAAATTTTATTAATAAAATCAACAACTAGAAAACAACTAGAACGGCATGCAAAGTTACTTCTTCATCTGAAAGATGGCTCTGTGGTTTCGTCATTATTTACTTCCGTATTCATCGGCAAAACCGGCATTGCGCTGGAAATCTTGAATCTGAAACGATACTCGTCGTATAAACCAACCCCCAAACTTCAAGTCAAAAATCTAGGACGAAATTCTCTGCTTATATAACGGGATCTACGGTACTATTAATATTATTAACTGTCAGGGCAAAAAAACAAACAAACAAAAAAAAAAAAACACACACAAGAGCTATGTACATTTGAACAACTCTCCCTTTTGCTAGCAGGTAGTGTTCTTCACTACCGCCACATGTCATGCCGCATTTTGAAATGACAGTGTCAATTACATAGCTTCAGCTTTAATAGCGTTTTGTAGCTTTTCTCCTTTGTTATAATTAAACTACTATACATTGTTATGGCCAATAAACATGTGTATGGTGTTGGAATTGTCACAAAAAAATCTGAAATTATTAAACAGCAAAAATGCTACAAGCATTGCTTCAATTTACGTCAACAAAACTGAAAAATGTGTCGAAAATGGAAACCACTGATGGTAATGTTATTCTGTATTATTGTTAATGTTTTTCTGCATTGTAATTTTTTTTTTAAATTCTGCCATATTAATGTTTTGTTAATATTTTGTGATGTGCAGGCAGATTGTGATGTGCTATGCTGGAGCAGAAAGGGTGGAATGCTGTGTAAGTGATAGGACTGTGTGAAGTGCTTCTGTTCTTTGAGGAACCGACACGCCTCTTAGGAGATGAGTGACAGGAAAAGTTAGGAGAAAAAGGAAGGTGTGGCAAGGAGATAATTATTGGTAGGGAACGCTTTCTTTTATTGTTTTGGAGATGCGCTGGTGCAACCCAGATATTGGAGTATTAGACAAGGCACCGTTTGTTATGGAGAGAAGACTCCAAGTAAAACGTAGAAAACTCCAGTACCAATTGTATTTTCTTATTATCCTGATCATTACAATATTAAATAAATTAATTCATTTTGTTAATACTATATTATATTTTGTTAATATAGTTTTTTTTTTTTGTAAACAAATATGACTATTTCTTAAACTAATCTACTTTATATCATTTTAAAATAGCTGTTCTGTTATCTTACTTTTGTCTTATCCGTCATGGCCACATCCCAACCCCTGAAGGATAATCGAGGTTCTACTGTATAATGTTGTAGGTATTTTGCTGACTTTTTTGATGTTGGAAATGCTCAAAGATACTACCATTATGATGATACCTGCAGCACAGAATTTTCTCAGACGTAGATTGTACTGAATTACTTCATTACATTTCAGTAGTGTAGACTGTCCAGATGGGCCTGGATGGTCTTTTGGCATTACAATATATAGATGTTTATTTTCCCTACCATCTTCCTCAGCTACTCTTTTGTTTTTTAATCCTCTTTAGCCATCTGACTACAGAATGTAATCAAGGGAAAGGTGCTATATAAATAAAATGTATTAGTATTATTACTATTATTATCATCTAATTGGACATTGAAACTAGACACCCATCTATT
The DNA here is from genome assembly GCF_016835505.1 of Polypterus senegalus. Lineage (NCBI taxonomy): Eukaryota > Metazoa > Chordata > Cladistia > Polypteriformes > Polypteridae > Polypterus > Polypterus senegalus. The sequence continues at coordinate 144,243,504 of NC_053159.1, read as the reverse complement.
TTACATCTTTTCCAACTTAGAATTTCCCATTTACTATTTTAAAATACTCTGAGCTACATTTTCATAAGAAAATGTGCCTATACACATAATTGTTGTTCCTATTGTTGTGGTATAGCTCCTAATCAAAAACCTTATTACTTAATGCTTCTACATTCACCGTATTTATTTTTCATTCTCTATGCTGCTTACTGGGAACACTAGGCAAGATTTCAGTTAAAAGATACAATACATCAATTTTAACCACAAATCTGGCAAGAGTTTAGCAGAAATCAAAGTCTACTTTTTGTGATGAATAAAATTTAACATTAGAATTCATAAGGTGAAGCTTTTTTTGGAAGTGAAAGAAGCTTTTTAAAGTAGTATTACTGTGTTACCAGAGTAGTACAATCAGAAGTGCATGATGTTACAGATGAAATGGTATAAAAAGGTCAGCATCATGTACTTCCAGTAATTCTAACCTGGCAGCACAAAAGAAACCACTAATAAAATATTCACAAAATGGCAGTGCCTATGGAAGTCCAAGAGTGCCATAGAAAGACACAGAAATATTTTAACAACTTCAAACTGAAGTCAAAACCAGAAATAGACCAATTATTTGAATTCAGTCTCTCCAGTGGGAAGCAAAATACTAAAAAATATGTAAACACATATTTACTTACTGACAACTATGAGATAACTGATCTCTGAACTGTACAATATCCTGTATAATATACATTCAGCCCATTAACCACTGTAGCATGGAGGGGGCATTCAGCTCCCAAAGCCCGACACGGACAGACACAGGACATAAGCTCAGCAATACCCGTTTTTATTTTTCTTGTAGGAAACACTTTTCAACCGTTTCTACACAGTATACAGTCCAAAGTACAAATAAGCACAGTATGAAACACTAAGCACTTTGTCTTGGCCTTCTCTTATTTCTCTCTCTGCCTTCCTCTTCCATTCCTCCTCTCAACTCTGGCACCTCGTGTAGCGGCAGGGGGCTCATTTATCAAGCTCCTGTGAGTACTTCCGGTGTCCAGTTAGCATGGGTCAGAAGCACTTCTGGGTGAGGTGGACGCCCAACAAAGTAGAGCAGCACGGAATCCAAAAGTGCCTAGCTGAACTCTAACTCCCATGGAACCCTGTGGGAGTCCGAGGCACTGCTGCAACTCAGGGGACTGCCATCTAGCATCCTGGGTGAGAGAATATCCCTGTATGTGTTCTCTGCTCCAGTCCTTTCATTACCCAAGCATCCCAGCTGTCCGCCATTCAACTCATTAACAAGCATCAGCCTTAAATTCACATATATAAACGTAAGATTTATAAATTGCCATATGATGTGGTATCAAGAGCATTTGTGAAATTAAGATTTTTATAAGTTTCTGATAGAAATTGATGCTGTTATTAAGGTAGAATTAAATTTAGAAATAAACAAACAAAATATGATACATGTTGCAAATGATTATTACAGCTTAAAATAACTGACTGATTATTCCAATATGTCTGTCAACTCTCTTAGCGCATCCTTAAAAACAATATTTGAATGCTAATGTGTTACCAGAAAAACTCTTGCAATTGGAGGCAGCACTTCAGCTTAAAGGACTACTCCATCCAAAAATATTTTTGTATATATTATTTATCCCATGTACTTTGAGAGATGACTGAGAAAAAAGTTTAAGATGTAATACTAGTAACTAAACTAATGAGATAGCCTTTATGAATTAAAGACCTGCCTCTCCCCCTCACTCTTTAGTCAATAGTCCTGTCTTTTACTCCCATGATGCTTTTAGTTTCCCATTTATTTGGTTTCCTCAGGAATTGTCTCTTTAACAATATTTTAGCAAAAAAGCATGCATTTTACATGGTTTCGATAATTGATATTACATGACAAGAGTAACATGAGATTTTTGTTTTATACATCGTTGCTCATTGTCCTACATTTGGTCATGATTGGGTTGTTTTCTATCAGAAAAAGTTATGCACCTTCTACGCAAAAACATGAGATTAAAAATTGTTACCAGGCCCAAATACAAACTACATGGAGTAACTAACATATTAAAGGAATATAATTTTTGGATGGAGTATTCCTGTAAAGGCAATGTTGGGTTAAACATCCATCCACACATATTTTAGTTAGCGATATCCTTTTCCATCACTTCCAGTTTACACATTGGCTGAAGTTAACATGAGACTCTACGCACAACAGTCAATATGAACAGATGAGAGAAAACATTTTCTCAGTAAGGATAGTGATCAAGAATCTCTGACAAAAACTAATTACTTCCACTTTTGTTTTGTCATTATAATCATGCCTCAAAAATAAGAAAGATATATTGTCTGAAATGGGAACTTTGGATGCTTTAAAGTGGATGTATTTGGGTAATTTTTATGGCATGGTTCATTTTCATCTGGTCCCTAGTGACTAATATTGTAAACTGCATAATAAGATGCTTTTCTTTCTTTCTAAATATTGTTTAATTTAAATATGCACATTTCCTGGGCACTTAAGTGTAAGCCAAGACAGAGCTTAAAAATACAAAACTTTCCTTAACCCCTCTCACACTCACCCTTTTCAGAATACACTAACTTGGGAATATTTTCATTTTCTGAATATAGTCCATATTTAAAATATTTACTTCATCATCAATTTAGAAGATATTTCAGTTAATATGGGAAAGGCAATATATAAATAAAATGTATTATTATTATTATTACTAATATGAACTTAGTGTGAGGCAGGTTGGCAAAGTAGGTAGCGCTGCTGCCTTGCAGTCTGGAGACTAGGGTTCACTTCCCAGGTCCTCCCTGCGTGGAGTTTGCATGGGTTTCCTCCCACAGTCCAAAGACATGAGGGTTAGGTGCATTGGCGATTCTAAATTGTCCCTAGTGTGTGCGCGCCCTGCCCGGGGTTTGTTTCCTGCCTTGCGCCCTGTGTTGGCAGGGATTAGCTCCAGCAGACCCCTGTGACCCTGTAGTTAGGATATAGCGTGTTGGATAATGGATGGATGGATGAACTTAATTTAGTGACATCTAGTCATAGGAAAGTATATGGAAGTTAGAATAATTATCTACTATGTTTCACTGGCATGTTTAAAATAAATGTATACAGTTTATATAAAACAAACTGTTGTGAATATTCTAATATTTTACATAATAGATGTATCATGCAGATTAAATGTTTGGACTCTGATTTACAGTATATGTCACAGTCGGAGTTCTATAAAATACTGCACTAAAATAAATTATTCATATCAATTAGCTTTTCATCTTCCAAGAAGCAAACTCATGTGATCACTTTAACAACTATTTATTTCAAACTAAAAAAAGAATTCTCCCTTGAAGCACTATACAATTTCCCAAGGATATATTTCTTAAATAAAAGTACTAGATCTTTGTATACCTAAAATATACAGATTAAAGACATAAGCTATTAGCATTATAAGAATTAAGGATGGCACTCTAATTATTATAAATACTAAATAAAGCCAGAACACATAGTTTGATCACAATTTGATGATTTCAAAACTACTAAGCTACTAATAATTCATATTCATAAGTTATGTCAAATAATGTTAGAGTTGATTGAATCAAGCAGATTTGGGAATGTATGTATTAAATTAAGCATTTTTGACAATGTATATTTAATAATAACAATTTTAACTTTTGCATTGGGATATATACAAGTACAGTCATGCTCACACATTTACATAGCCAGGCAGAATTTGTGAAATATTGGCCATTGTTGGGAAAATAAAAGCAATCATGCAGAAAGCTTTCCTTTTAATTAGGGAGTTTGCACAGGTGAGGCAATTTATTATCACATAATTGTGTGTGCCCTTTTTAAATCATAATGATAACTGAAATCACCTAAATGGGCCCAGTCAAAAGTATACATACCCTTGAATGTTGCAGCTGATAATATACATACAACTTGACACATACAGGTTCAAATTAAGGGTAATTAAGGGAGAGTGTCCACACCTGTAATCTCTAGGATTGTAATCAGCGTCTGTATATAAACAGACAATTTAAATTCATGCAGAGCTGCACTGACTTTGCTGGATACCAAGCAATGGGGAAAGCAAAACAACTGTCAAAAGCACCTGTGAGAAAATGTTGTTGATTTATATAAAATCAGTAAATGGATATAAAAAGATAAAAGTAAGTGGAATTTAGGGGTTTTGTTGTTGCCAGGCCACGGTCAGGTAGACCAACTGAGCTTTCAGCACCATCTGCCAGGATCATTTATCGAGCTGCCAAGAAAAACCCACAAGCCACTTCAGCTGAGATACAGGCTTCTCTGCAAACAAGTGGTGTTGCTGTTTCAAGATGCAGAATAAGGAGGTATGTGAACAAACTGTGCCAATGCCTCAAAACGGCCCACTTACAATATGCCAACAAAGTCCTTTTGAGTAATGAGACCAAAGTTGGACTTTATGGTCACAACCATAAACGCTATGTTTGGAGAGGATGCAAAAAGGCCCTTGACAAAAAGTACACCATCCTTACTGTTAAGCATGGAAGTGGATCTCCGATGTTCTGGGAGTGTGTGAGCTACACTGGCACAGGTAACTCAGTGAAAATTTCTGTCAAGATGAATGCAGCATGTTGCTGGAAAATATTGGAGGACAACTTGCATTCATCAGTCCAGAGGCCGAGCATGGGATGCATTTGGATCTTCCAACATGACAGTGATCCAAACAAAAGGCCAAGTTGACCATTCGGTGGCCACAGCAGAAAAAAGTGTACTGTAGATGCTGGAGTGGGTGTCACAATCTCCTGACCACAATTTCATTCAGCCACTTTGGGGAGATCTCAAAAGTGCAGATCATGCAAGGCAACTCAAGAATTTACTGAACCTGGAGGTTTACCACCAAGGAAAATGGGCCTAGCACTTGAGAATATCAAGGGCCTCATCCACAACTATCACAGAAGACTGCATGTCATCACTGATACTAAATGGGGCAATAAACAGTAGTAAGATCTAAGGGAATGCAAACTTCTGAACAGGGACCAGCTTATTACTACGATTTGTTTAATGGTTGTGCTGTTCTGTGATGCCTTACAGTTTAACTTGGATTCCACTAAAAGTAAACAAAATGTTTTTTGCCTGATCAGCCATCTTCTGCCAGTGTATGTAAACTTATTAGCACAACAGTATATAAGTTTAACCACTGGGGGCACCAGACTAGAAACAGACTTCCAGGAAAAATGGAACAACAACCACTTGAATGACACTGGAAAAAAGCCTACAGAAAAAAAGATACATTTTAACTTACTGTGAGCTGCAACAACTCTTGAGTGTCATTAGCTGGATTGTACTTGGGCCCTTCTAGGGTATGATCCTACATTTTGGCCAAAGTATGCTGATTTGGTGGTGTATAGTTTGTATGTATTTCATAACTGTTGTTTTTATAATATTTTGTTTCAAAAGACCAGAGAAAGAATAATTAAATTTACAATTAATGTTGTAGAAATGTGAGTTTGTCATATCACAATACCAAGTCTTCTTAACAAAGCACTGGAGGGCAAGGGAATTAGCTTTTAGTTCACCATTCACCACAATAAAGCCTACATTAAGTCCCAGAAGGCAAAATCACTCAAACAATTCCCACGTTCCTTTCCTCATGTTTCTGACCATGAAGTATTTGAATTGTACCACCTAGCACTGTTGCTATACTGTACAGTACTTCCAGAGAGCATGTCTCTCTTTCTTGGGAAACTTCGGAGGTACAGTTTCTGGCTTCGCTACTGCAGGTTTCAAGGTTGGCAGTATACTGTAGATACAGGCGTGGGTATTGCCATTGATACTGATTCAATATCGATTTTATCTTTATTTAATTAGCATGTACTGATATTTTTAAAGTGCTGGCTTTTTTAGAGTTTACCATGTATAGAGAACATTAATATAATGTGACAAATTTTGGTAACACTTTATATGAAAGGAAGTCTAAATAGTTTCTTCATAGCATATGCATAAGCATGGAATGACATTTAAGAATCAATACTTGATTAGTAATGAGCAATTCACATCACTATTAGCAAGGTGTGGAACAAAATATTATTACTCTTGAAGAAGAAAAAAAAACTTTTTCACAGAACTGTATTCATTTAAAATTCACCATAATTTAGCAAGCATATCTTTATCAGTTTTAATACAATGCAGTAGCATCTACTTTGTAAAATACCTATATCACCTAACAAATATTATTACAAATTATTAAATATTGCTTCTTATATAATAAATGCCATTCAGTAACCCACTAGCCAAATTTATTCTCCTATTGGACATTTTAAACTAATCTTGAATTAGTTGAAATTAAAGATACAGCAGGAAGATTAGTGTCTTTCTATAATTCTATTAAATTACACGTACAGTTGTTCACGTGTAACTGTTATGTTAATTAGTCTCGAAAATACGTCCTCACACTTCCCACTCTGATTAAAAGTAAAAACAAGTATCTAGTGCTGAGGCTTGTTGACAGCGGTGCTGGATAAAAGGAACATAAAAGACAAACAGCCTCTGTAACTCGCAACTCCGCTAATATAATTTGTGCAGGACATCTTACAGAGCTACTTTACATTGGCTGCTTTGTGAACACGCTCAATTTGGTATCACAGGCTGCTCTGAAAATTCCAACAACTGTTCGCTTGCTCGGCCGGGTGAGGCACATTGCAAACATTTTCCACCCTAGCAGTACAGTTACTGTAGCCACGTGCTAAAAGAGAAGCAATGTTTATTGCACCTGCCCACACATAAACTTGTGACTGATGTGATCATGCAAAGAAATGGTGCATTGGAGATGCTGGAAAGGTCTGCGTACTGTATAGGCAACAAGGGTTCTCCTGGTGTGACTGCCATGCAGCACACTTGTCAGCAACATATCTGTCACAGGTGCCCAGTCATTTTTAATATAATGACATGTGATTGTCATGTAGCAATCCACGGCCCTGGATGTCCAGCTGTTATAGGTTAAGGCTATTCTATCTGTTGACCTGAGAGAGTGGAAAAGGTTTGCTTAAGACTAGATGCAATAACTTCACTCATTTGCTTTCCTGTTGGTATAGTATACAGTGGTACCAAAACCTGTATCACTTGTTGAAAGCCTTGTTGTCAACAGCAGTGTAGGGTCTCATATCTTTACAGATAAAAACTGCTAAAGATTATTATTTTTTGGGCTGGAGTGAGTTTAACACTGCCTCCAGTGTAGATTGTTTTAGGTTCTATTTGTTTGGATGTCAACTGAGATAATGTTTTTGGGTGACATTGGGATAAGTAATGTCACAAATTTATTGTGTTACCGCAAAAGTTAACTTCTGAGTTGCATAGCTTACATATAGTTTTGCTTTTAACCAGCTGTGTTTCACCAAAGCATTGTTTGAATTCATAATAAGTCCACACATCTGATTTAAGTGTCAAAGACACTGATTTTAGTTAAGGAGGACATGCATGTATGTGTGAAGAAGTAGTAAAGCTTTTTTTTCCACTGAAAGCCTTAATGGGCACATCAGTAACATCTACTGGACCAAATTGCAAAAACGAAGATAAGCAAAAATGTACATATAGTAATAGAGCAGGTTAGAGATCCACTAGATTGATCCTGAGACTTTAAGAAACAATATTGAATCGTTTAAATGAAAAATAATGATTAATTGGAAAAGAAATACTTTTACCCAGGCCTAGCAGATAAGTGTCTGTTAAGCATCAACAACCATGTGTGTCCATGAAAGCAGGAGTGCAAGCAAAGCACTCCTTAGCGATGGCTTTCCTGTGAAAAAATATGACTTACTGGACTGCAATGTGGCACACTGAACTTAAAAGTGCAGCTACCAGTGCAAACCTAGACTGAAGTGCAGACCTGGATGAGCTGGCAAGGCACAAATCATGGTAGGTTATTAAAAAACAAGATGTATTTTATTTAAAGTGTACGATCCAAAAGGCAACCTCGACAAACAGGAGGAAGGTCAGAAAGCAAAAACTGTAAGTAACATCAACAAAACTAGATAGATAGATAGATAGATAGATAGATAGATAGATAGATAGATAGATAGATAGATAGATAGATAGATAGATAGATAGATAGATAGATAGATAGATAGATAGATAGATAGATAGATAGATAGATAGATAGATAGATAGATAGATAGATAGATAGATAGATAGATAGATAGATAGTTTATTAATCCCAGTGGGAAATTCAACAATGTAAAACAATCATTTTTAATGCCCCTACCATCATTACAAGGAGAAAAAAAAACACAGAAAGGCCAAGGGTAATTTGCATACAAAAAGAAAGGCTCATACAGAGCCCAGTACCTTTTACTTCTCAGTGCTAGGACTTTATTGCAACCACATATAATTAAAAAACATAATATTCATGTTCATTCATATGTAGATGATACTCAGCAATCCAAATGATGTTTCATCAGCTGTGTCTTTAAAGTTTTGTTTAAATTAAATAAAACACCAGGGGCCTCATGTATAAACAGTGCGTATGCACAGAAATGTTGTGTAAGAACATTTCCATGTTCAAATCGCGATGTATAAAACCTACACTTGGCGTAAAGCCACGCACCTTTCCACGGTACTTCAAACCCTGTAGTAGGCAAGTTCTCCGCTCGGTTTTGCAGACTGGCGGCACCCAGCGTCAAAGCAGTGCTACTGTTCCTGTGTGGTTACCCTTTATTTCTTAGAACCACATTCCTGACGCGGCTTTATAAATACACTGAAACTAACCGCATATTGTTTATTAGAGTAATGCATCTGATTATTATTAACCATGTAACAATATAATGGCCCAGGGAATAGCAAAAGTATTTCAAATACCATAACTGCTTTAGCGTTGTTACTCTCACTGCACCTTCTTCTTCTTCTTTCAGCTGCTCCCTTTAAGGACTGCCAGAGCGGAACATCTTTTTCTATATTACTCTCACTGCACCATTTGGAGTACTTATATCACTGTATCTGAGTGGGGAATCACAGCAGCAGCTGATCGGAAAGAGAATTATCTTTATACAGCATCATACACACGCTGCCTCAGCCACGGCAAAACGTTTCAAAGCCTTTCCTGCACGGACCTTGCGGTTCAGAAACAGTTTCATCCCAAGAACTATAAAATGAACTCAATGAATTGCTCCTTGTAGAACTGTTTGTACTTATAAGAACAATCACCTCACTGTAAACTTCCACTACAGTTATAATATTGCATAACATGCGCCACTTTATAAAGCGTGTATTTACATATGATGACGATATCATTTTTAAGATGAAATGCTGCAAAATATGTTGATTATATTACACAGATAAAACTTTAACTTCATTTAAATAATCTGTATTGTTAATAATTAAACATGTGAGGACACGGTGCCGCAGCGCTAGCAAGTTCACATATTGTCCCTACCTTGCGCTGTATATTTACTGAGGCTGGTGCGACACTGGAAGGATAGACGGATAGAATAATTAAACACGTACTATGAAGATATTTCAATGTTCCTTAAAAGTTTTCAAGAATCGTCCCTGTAAGCTTACAGATGGCTTAACGTCTATTACAGAGCTGATTGTGTGACGATTGGGTATTTGGGGAAAGAAAAGTAAGGACAGGTATTGGAGGTTAGTATGTTTGAAAGAGACAGTACTGCTACAATAAATTATTTCACTGAAGTTCACGCATGGTGCAGCAGCATCTTGCGTGAGACATGAACAATCACTGTACCATCGTGCTCTCGTGTTTAATAACATGCTTTCATTCCAATCATCATGAAAATGATATCACATATACATCTCAGTATTCTAATTATTCACAGAGATGTAATATCACGAATGTAATGGATTCTGTATCCTGTTGGAGAAAGAGAAAGAACGGAAGCACGTAGTGATTCAAATAAATAGAGTACATTGAAGATCAAATACAAAACAAAGCATTTAACTTACTACTTTAGTTATGATGGGATTTGAGAAACTAGTAAATTATAAATTTTTTTAAGATGAAGTTTATGATGTTCTACTTTAATGACAAAATAAACTACGTGATTAAAGTGGAAATTTCGAGATTAATGTTGACATTTCGTGCTTTTTTCCCCACTGTGTGCCTATTTTTTTTGTCTGTACCCTAATAAGCTCAGACTGTGGGCTACGACTCCCTTTTCATGGTGACTTTGATATCTGACAACTTCTTTTTTATTTTGGCACTATGCGGCTTTGTGAACTTGAGCTTTCGAGTTTCTCCGACACGCTATGTCACTCAATCAACTTCGTTTTGTTGATTATACCACTGTTTATTTCAACAAATAGTATGTTTTTCCTTTGCCTCCACTTGGTATTCGCTGAAATTCTTATATTTTCCCCCGTGCTTTTCCCATTGTCTTTTCACAGAAGGCTGAGCTTAAGGGCTATTTATATTGATCTGCATATTCAAAGAGACGTAATTCTGGGAGGAGTTGGGGCGGGACAGCACACGCGTGCATGAGCGTTACTTTTCACGCTGACTGGGATTTATGTAGCGGAAGAACACGGAAGTTGGCGAACGCACAGATTCCTGCATCTGGATTTTTCTGTGCGTAAGCACATTTCAGCTTTTGTGCTTACGTCATGTTATAGTGAGAATTCTATGCACGGCGTTATGCATGAGGCCCCAGATGATTGATAAATACCTGTCCGGGGCACCACACTTTATTAGTTACATTTTCACACACATATAATCTGTCAAAATCATATAGAATAAAGCATATACATTGAAAAATTGTTTTATATATTAGAAAGTTAAAACTAATGTTGGCAAAGTATGCAAACTGGGGACAATGCATTGAAATAAATAGAATTTATTATATGAAGATGGCATGTAGTGGTTAATGTAGCTGCCTTAAAGATGAAAGAAGATCAGTCAGTGCCCAGCAACTTAGTATATTCAAATGTACACATTTACAAAGTCAATACTGTGAAACGACTGGCATGTACAAATGTACCACAGCCTAACCTTCTAAATTCATGTTTACACAAACTATACAATCAAATAACATGATGAACATCTAGTTCTATATGTTTAGAGTCCTGTAATTTCAATAATTTTCACTTTATCACTGTTTGCTCCAGGCACAAGTTATGTTGAACAGTGACATAGAAAAGAATGATTAGCATCCACCCATGTTTTAGGATCTGTTTCATACTAGAAATAAAATCCACATATGAATATGGATGTCAATTACTTTTCAAGGACCAGATTCCCTATTTATTTTTGCTCTTTAAACAGCATGGTGTGTTTGATGTGATGATACACACATCAGGAAAGCAAAGGAACAATTCAATAACTGCTTATTGGAATTATTTAAAATACTTTAAAATAGCTAATGTTTCTATGTAATATAAAATAGTTTATTAAAAAAATGATAAGCATGTCTAAACATGTAAATATAGTAACATTTTTTGGGTATAGATTATATTAAATGGTACATTTAAAACAAAATTATATTTTAATATTAAATCACCGAACCTTAAAAGAACTGTAAACACCTTGAAAATCAAATTTGAGAATCTTCTAGATAACAACTAGTCTAAAAATGGTTGCTATCTAGAAGATAACTAAAGACGGTACACAGAGAAACAACCTTACAAAGTTTTTTAAAATCCATCAAAATAAAATCAATAAAAAAAAATTTCACTCTGAACCTATAATATACTTTTGGAGACATAACTAAAAATGGAGATCAGCCATGCTCTTCCAGTATGCACTTAAATTAAAGCAAATAAAGGTTTTAGTGCATTTGAGTTAATAATAATAAATAATAAAAGCAGAACTTCTTTCTGGAAAATCACTTTTAGCAGCCACAATAACAGAGGCATGATCAAAACAGGTCACTGCGTCTAAATTAAATGTAAAAAAATAAAATGTGACCCTTTCAGTATGATTTAGTAGATGGTTCAGAGATCACGGTTCTTCATATGACGTTTGGTTGCTAGTGAAGCTAAAAAAATTAATTCAGGTGTTTAATAACACGCCCAAGTACTTGTGCTTGGTAATGGTTTCAGTATGTAGTTTTCCCCAACTACAAGATGAACACTCTGCCCTAAACTGCAAACTACTAAAACTTTGAAAAAAGGCTGGGCATATTTACTGTAAATGTTACAGTATTATGAGGTAGCTAACAGTAAACGAGAGTACAGGAAAGTGTAGGAAAAAAATGAATAAAGGAAGAGCACTGATTGCTGGAATCAGATTACAACAAATATAACAAGAAGTTAAAGACAAATTATACTTCTTGCTTCTTAAAATGACATTAAAATAAATATATATTATCTGTAACATGCCTAAAAAGGGTCAATGGTTTAAATAATTTACAGCAGTAAGTTTTAGAACTAGGAACAATTTGATTTATATTTTTCCACTTTAACTTATTCAGATAAACAACTTGGCAATATTCCAAGTATATTCAGTAGATAGAGCACAACAAAGAAGCAAAATCAAGTGATATAATGATGTAGAAATCCTGTGGGAGGTAAATAATGTGAGGAGTAAAAATCACCTTCACTCTCATCTGTACTGCCATCCTCTCCCAAATTGTGTTTTTTCTACTTAAGTCAGTACTTGCCTATCCTTAGGCCTTGTCCAGTTCGGCATAATGTACACCCTCTGGGAACTTAGCATGTTTTCAGTCAGACTGCATGTCATTTCCCTTTATGATGGTGCACCTGCCAGTAGTGCTTCCAGGCCACCCCATGTATTCAGAAAGCATGCTGTTCTCTGGTGGTGCCACTGCCAATATATGTGTTATCAAGGTATTGCTTGGGCCTCCCTCTTCCTTTACCCAATTATAATTCCTACAGTCCTGGTCCTTACCTGGGCCCCCACTATTCAATGTATTGATCACACATGTGAACATATGCTGATAATCTAACCCTGTGCATTTATTTATTTAGAGTATTCAAAATGTGTTTTTTTTTTTACTAATTTACCACTAATCAAAAGATTTTACATTTCATCTTTTTTATGTTGAAGTGTACTGTGTACTATTTTTTGTTTAGTAAAGTGCCTTGTGATGGTATTTTCTAGAAAGTTACTATGTAAAACAAAGGCTGATTGACAAATACACTGATAACCAACACAGATAAAAAACAAAGGCTTCATAAAAATACAAAGAGCCCTTGTAACACACATAAAGATTTCCACTAAAGTGAATTATAATAATCAAGATAATTTAATAAATCTCCACATCATCCCATTAAATCTTTTCTTCCTTTTGATACACAGATGTTCACTCCAATACATGCCTACCTAATCAACAATTTACCAATTAAGTCCTTTGTTAAACTGCTCCAGATACCTGCTAAAACTTCTCTGAAATGCTGACTCTCACTTACACTTAATTGTTGCAAGATCTGATTAGTCTGGATGCTATCTTTGACAATAACTTGAAACTTTACCCAGAACATTGCATCACTATGAATCTCAAATGTTTCCTTTAAAATATCTCACAGGAAACTTCTCTTTGTGATCATACCTTCTAAACAACTAATAATCAAAGCAACGGTTCTGTATTGACTAACCCTATTGTGATTGCCTCATGATAAGACGTGTAAACTACTGTATACCATAAAGCCATTTCAAGTTTTTTTTAAATCTGCAGCCTGCCTGGTGTATACCTTATCCCACAACTGTATTAAACATTACTGGTCTCCTTTCACTGGTTACCAGCTGGTGCATGCATCAGATTCAAAATGGCGCACTTTACAGAGCAGGACTCAGTCCTGTGTATATTCAGAACATTGTCACACACTGCATACCAGGCAAACATTTAAAGTTGGACAGAACATCAGATCTTGAAATGCTATAACACTGTCTCAGCAACTTTCCTGATCATAGTTTTCAAATTAGTGCACTGCTGTGGTGGAACAGCCCATCTACCGCAAAATATTAGAACCTTCAGGCATTTTGGACTTAAAACCCTAAAAACATAAAGTGAAAAGTAATACCTTTTTGATACAATATGAAAATATTAAAATCTATCTGGGGGAGAGTGAACACCTTAAAACATGCTTGCATTTGCTACATTTAAGAAAAAATATAGTTTAATAAGTTTAAGTTCTTTGGATTTCCACTTTTTCTCTTTTTCTTAAAATGTTTTCTATTGGGATCACTAGTGTTAATGTAATATCCCATAATGATGCAGATATAAGTTAACTGGCGAATTTTTAACTGACCCACCTGGTGTGTGTACCCTACAATCAACTGATATTTTGTCCTTAATAGGTTCTTGCTTTGCTTCCCAAAATATCTAAACTTATCATAGACACATCTTCCTAAGGCGCTAAATGTTTCTATAAACTGACAGTAAGCACAATTTTTTCATAACTTAACCACATCCTCAGTTTACTTCGGACAGCCATTTTTATTTTAATGCATCTGTCTGAGATCTTAAAACTGTGGGAGAAAAAAAAAAAAAAAAGATTAAGACAACCTGACATCCCATGCGCCCAGCTATATTCTGCTTATTATCCTGCATTTGCCTCTACAATTCTATTTTTTCAACACTTATGTTATGTAACCTGCAGATGCACTCACATTATATGTTTATTTTTCCTTAAGAGCACTTTTTGCTCACTACACTCTGTATTGCTATTTTATATTGCCTACAGAGCAAGATTGATATAGTCTCATTGTACTTTGTACAAATACAAATAAATAGGGAGTACATGCAAAATTCATGCAGACCCCGGCACCGTGAGACAGGAATGACAGCACTGCACTGCTTACAGAAGCTGGCATGAAAGGGGCTCAACGAGCAGTGGGGGGAGCAATGGCGCAGAGGTCTGGAGTGACAGAGCACAGACCACAGACACATCACTTGCTCAGCCTGTAAACTATCGCCTAGTTTGGAGGCTCTGTTACAAATACCTCACATGACAGATTATTAGTACATTTTGCATGTCTGGTAGAAGAACGCTGAATAAGATTGAGTGTCTGATGTGTAGCTTCTGGCAAGAAGCAATGGTTATGAATGGCAAATGGGTCACCTCTGACCCTGGGTGAGCAGTGTAAGGTGGGAGCATGTGTCACCACATGGTGGAAGTGCTCCTTTTAAATAATGAAATAAGCTTCCAAAAATGAAAAAATTACGAGCAGTCATAAGTGTACCCTTTTCAGTTATTATTTGTCTAGTTTTCCGCAGAACAGAGATACCAATTCACATTAGGGAATCAATAATCTGTGCCAATAGCAGTACTTGGTGATGACTTTCTGAGGTGAACCCACATGTTTTCTCCTGAAAGTGGAAGAAGATGAGTAGCAGAGCTAAGTGCATAGTCTCCTTTTAAAATGGCTGAATGTCACAACAAAGTTTAATTAAAGCTTTGCTCTGTGTTTTTTCCCCTTCTTAAAACAACATGGATATGCCGTTTTGCAATATGTGTGCAATCTCAATACATGGATCAATACTCTAATTTCTGGCTTGAAAAATGCATGTTTTTGGTATGTTTAAAGGCTTTTTCATTTACCTATTGACCCATCTATCCATTACCACCAGTGTAAGCAGCAAGGACCGACAATTTAAAATGTATAAAAAATGCTTTATTTTAGAATTTTATGTGATAAATTATTATATACCATCATATTGAAGGACTAACTGATTTCTGAAAAATAGACTTCTCCTTTAAATGATACTATATTTTTAAAAGTGTATTGCACAATGAGCTTGTAAGTGTGCTTTATTAGAATAACTATATCAATAAATAATTCCAAAAGTACAAAATGTAGCCATTACATTCGAGGTTTATACTTGGAAATGAATAAAATAACATAATGTAAATTAATAAATATAAGTGACAGAACTGTCAGTTGTACTGAGACAGTCGGTTTCCTATCTTGAAGATCAAAAGTATTAAAAAATAAAGTACATCATCCCAACTCCAAATAATAAAAATTGTAAGTTCCTGAGCCCTGGGCTGCTGGAAGGTCTGGGAGCACCTGAGGCACATCTTGGAGCCCTATAAAAGTAACTTCCTCACTCCTTCCAGAGACCCAGAGTCAGAAAGAAGGAAGACTAAGCTTGCTGGGAGAGGAGTAGAAACAGAGAAAGGAAGAAGAAAGAGAAAAATGGACTGAGCATTGTGTGCTGGTGCTTTTGTACTGTGCTCAGTAGTGAGGAGCGAAGATAAAGTGTTGCCCCACTTAAATAAAAATGTATGTGCTGGATAGTATTTGTGTTTGCCTGTCTGTGTCGGGTTAGAGCAACTGTACACACCCTGGTGGTCCTCAATATATGTTTTAAGTAGTAATTACGGATAAAATGTACAAGGTATATATTGGGAAAGGTATCCTCACACACTATATAACTCTCTATGATCATACAATCAGGAAACATCCAGAGGATTTCAAATTTCAGATATTCACTTTGAGCCACATATGAAGACAAAGATGACAATATAATAGAAGTGGCACTATCCCGAATACAGCTCTCACTAGCAGTCAAATGGATAGCCCCGCAAAAGTTCCAAAAAATTTTTTTTAAAGAATTAATGGGTTTCCTTGCACTTCCTTAGCTCACAATGTTTACTTCCTTTCATATTACTTTTCAAAGATGACTTACTCATATTTTCAATGTCAAACTTCTTCATATAGTAACAGTACCCAGCCATATTCTTATTTGGTTGGTCTTACTGAAGTCAATCTTTGTAGCCAGCATTTTTCAACCATCTGAAGTTAATTGTGCACTAGAATTTCAATTGTTTGATAAATTACAGCATCTTGTCAAATATACTGTACACAACATAGTTTACCTTTAACTATTTACCATTTTAATGCTAACAACATACAACAAACCTGAATTTAAAAATATAGTTAACTTTATCAACTTTGTAAAGTTCATTCTTATTATACTACATGTTGAAAGTTCTTAGGTACACTTAAACAGGTGTTAAGATGAAAACATAGACAGAAAACAGCAGACAGAAAGCAGAGATGAAAACAGGGAAAGAAAAGGCAAGCAGTATCTGAGCAACCTGGGGTTTCCAGTACATCAATTTAACAAAAGGGACAAATTAAAAATGTCGAAAGGGACCGTATATGTATGTGCACTTAAGGCAGTAACTCTTTTTAACAACAATATATTTGAAAAAGTCAGTTATTTCTTTTTAACAACAATTTATTTAAATATTTTAATCTATTAAATCTTGGTATTTCCAAAAAAACACTTCTGTTGAAGATTGTCAGTAAATTGCCAAATTATCTTTTTGAAGAATTAGACACAGAAATACAAACACAAAAAAAAAATTCTGACAATATCATGGGACCAGATACAGGCTTTAACATACTGGGAGACACCGAAGAAGATACAAACCCAATATGACTAGCTTTAGTCAGGTTGAGCGCCTTATTTAATCCTTCATCACCACTAGCATCTACATCTGGTTACAATACAGCTTTACTTTCATTATATTTAAAAAAAAAATCATATTTCAGATATGTATTAAATATGTTAGATTCAATACTACACAGTTCCCTTCTTCAGCCTAACTTATTTTAATAGTAATGTAAAGGAAAAAACATTATGTACCACTGATGTTAAACAACATATGAAGAATATACCTATTTGTACTTTCTACTTCTCTGTACAAAAATTAGACACTAACAAATAATCTTATAATGTATAAACACTTAAAACAATTGAGCACAAGCAATTTGCCAAAGTTATTTACAGCCAAAAATTTATGATTCGTATTTATGATTTGCTGCCTCTCATCTCAATGTTTAACATCTAAGTTATTCTGCTCCATTAATGTATATGTCCAACATAACGGTTAAATAAAAATAGTACTATACTGAAGAATAAATGGTTACATAGTTTGGAAATTCTGTTCCTGGTCCACATTTGGAAAGCTTCAAATTTAGGGTTGATTATTAAAAGGTCATTTTAAAATGCTATTGAATTTACAAAGCGAGAATGCAAGTGGTACTTGACTTCAAACTCTGAATCATTTTCATATACAGTTAATCAAAAATGTTTTGTTTCCAGCAAGTCCGAAATAGATAAATATTTCATAATGCAATAAAAAAAATGCATAATAGACATGCTGTTAACGGTAGCAGCAGCAACAATTCAGGACAAGCACACCTTCGCTTTGCAAAAAATCCTTCATCCTTTGGCGCTACAGCTTTGACATATGCTGTATATGTAATGCGGGAATGAATTCTTTAAACCTTCATTTAGTTGTTAGTTAGTGCATTGCAAAAGAAATTGTTATTATTTAATAAACCAAAATAAAAATGTCACTGCTGATCACTGTTTCATAAATCCACACTTCTGTGTGTGACAGCATGTGCTTCCAATAATCAGAAAGTTATTATTAACACAAATATGTATCTATAATAGGTGCCTGAAGAATTATTAAAATAAACTCCAAGGACCATAGTATTGGTGTCTTCAGTTTTATTCAACTCTCACACATAACATTTCTTTTATTTATTTTTTTATAGTTAGTTCCTGCTTTTTGTGCAAGGTAAGTTACGAGTCCCCACCAGCCTTAAATTTAGGCAGTAGTGAATGGATTAATAAATGGTTACTGTATATTTCAAAATATACTTATAAGCTTTAAAATAGTTTTTATAGAAAGGAATACACCGAATGTTGTAAGAACTGCTTAGTGAAGATTTGATGTAGTTTAGAAGTCATTATTCTTATGTGTGCTATATGCTTGCTTAAAGCCTATAAAATTGAGTAGGAAAAATGTCATTTACACTTTATTGGTACAAAAATAAAACACCCAGCTAAAAGGCAACTTGAATTGCATTACCTTAATTTATGATCACATTTTTACAGCATCCCCTTTGGATAAAGTATATAATAATAAAAACTGTAACAGGTAATGAAAAAATATGAGAGCTTGAGGATCTCCAGAGCAATGACCATTAATAAAATTAACAAGACAAATGGACAATGCTGTTCAACATACACACACTGAGCAAAAATAAAAGAGCACTTTAAAAAAAAAAAAAAACTTAAGGTGAAGTCAAGAGGTAAATAGTAGCATCATACAGTATTCAAAAACAAAAATGATTTAAAAAAGGGAATAAATTAAATAACAGTGATTTAGCAAAAAATGTACCTATAAAAAATGTGCCTATGTGCAATAATGTGGTAAATGTTTAAAATTAATATTTTAGCTTTTATTAGAAAGAAAACAATATTAAATTACAAATAGAGACAAGCGAGACAGTAACTCCACTATCGACTATTGAATTCAGACACCATATCTTAGTGTTGTTTTGTGATATTAATGGTAAAGTATGACAATTTTCACTTGTCACTAAATTACTTAAGTATACGAGTTTCCTTCTGTCCATAGTACATGTCTTGATTATATTGGTAAATCAATTATGCTCCAAATTGTGAATATGTGGAATTTTCAGAATTCCATAACAAAAAACTGATACAATTCTTATACTATTAGGCATCTAAAAATAAATATTTTAAAAAACAAACACTCATAAATGGTATTCACCAGAACTCACTTTAACATACATACCGTACAGTATACATGCACAGGAATAATTTTGACAAGCATACTTCTAATTATAAAAGTCATTTAAGCACTACTGATCTATGTTTTTAGGGGAAGCTATCTCTTTGACATTTTCCACTACTCCAACTAGTATATTATAGCAAATATTTTCTGTACTTCATATAAGATTGAATGTCTTTGAGAATTATTTTCTATATGTTGCACAATAAAATAATTTCACATGAAATCAGCACACAGAATGATTCACAAATACTAAAAACCAAACCTTCAGTGGGTGTTAAAAATTATATCATGCTGGTTACTAAATAATGCTAATAAATTTCATCTCAGAATATTAAGCAGAAAATAAAGCAGAATGAATTAATTGTTTCCTTTCATTTCCATTTAATGTAACATTTAACTTATATATATGATCCGGACAAAAAACATTTTTTTGACAGGAAATTAGCTTTAGAGATTGTACAGTCAAAAAGGTCTACATGAAACAATGTGATTTTAATAATTGGGTGTATTTCTTAGATTTTGCTGTATTGATGTATAAACCAGGTAACTCGATCCATCCTACTCCAAACCAAGAGACAAAACAAGGAAAAAAAAAGAAAAGAAATCAAGGACAGTTACATTTTTAGAAATTTCTTAAATAATTACAGTGATTAACAGTGAGTAAAGTTTAGCAGTCTTTTAACCAATCATAAGGAATAGGGGTCACTTATCTCTGTAATAATTCATATGGAAAATATTAGATAATAGTGTTTAAAAAGTTTTAATAAATGAAACACAATTTTTAAAACTTTAAATTAAAAAAAATATACAGCAGCAGACAGACTCAATCAAAGATGCTAAAGAAACTAAAATCATGATGCATTGTATCCATTACATTACCAGTTGTTTATCAATCTTCAGGCACGAAAACATGCAAGCAGTAGCCACTTGCACTTTTGGACTATGATACTCAGCAAAAAATCCAAAGGATGAGTAAGTGAAGAGACTACAATGGCTGCTGGCAGATGAGAAGGAGAATATGCAAATACAATAAAGTAGGCCCATGTTTCCATCTAGCAAGTTGGAGGTGAAACTGCAAACAAGAAGGGATAACTAATACTGTAACTTTTTGAACTAGAAAGTGAAAAGACTATCCTGAATGGATTCATTCATTTTCTTAAACTGCATTTTTTGTTTGCAGGAATGAGGGTTAACAAAATGTAAACATAAGCATAATTAAATAAAAATTAGTAGTTTTAATATATGGCAAAACTGAAATTTAATGAATATTTCATCGCACATTTTTTACTGAATATTTCAGGCAACTCAGGCAACTTTGTCGCTTGTTGTCAAATGTATAGCTTAACAGTGTACAAATATGCTAAAATGAGAACACTAAGACATAAGTCTACCAAATCAGAAGGTGATGTATGAACCCCCTACCCTTCGACCCAAAGTAAGGAAGCAACCATTTATTTTAAAAGGAGATTTATAATATTATAAATATTATATATATATATATATATATATATATTGTCACGCTTTGGGTCACAGATTTGCACAGAGACACAGAAGGTCGAGAAAAAAGAAGGATTTTTATTCAGACACCGCAAACACATGAGCTTAAACGTGCTCCATGACAAGTCAGATATAACAGTTCCGCTTAGGAGCAGAGAGAGATAAAAGCAAACAATCAATTCCCAACTGACAGGCGCATGCAAGGCTTATAAGTCGGCGGAGTACCGCTGAGGCTTGTATTACGCGTTATAGTGCAAGGATAAGGAGCAATGTGTAGTCAGTGTTTCAGGGTTTGTGGTTTTCCCAGGGCGCCTGTCTCTATTTGGGGTGCGATCAGCCCTCCAGCTCACACTATATATATATATATATATTATTTATTTAATAGTCTATTCAAATACAGGTCAATTTATTCTTGCTAATTTAAACAATTTTGAGAACTTAGCCAGAACGTGTCTCATCCAAAATCTAAAGAATCTAAAGAAATACTTAGAAGAAATTTAATGAAATATTTACTGGAAGACATTTTAAATTCGACTACAGAAATCTAGCAAATGGAAGTTTAATATGTACAAATGTCAGTATCTTATTTTAATATCTAGGCACAGATATTTCATTTTTCATATATAAAATGCTCTTTTACTTATATATAAATATATAATATATAAAGTTAATGCAAATTATTTTAGCACCTCCTGGTAAACTACTTTTCCAGCTATGCTAAAGCCATAAAAAAATTACCTAGTGCAGCTCATATTTAACAGTACTACATAAACCCAATAGCTGAGAATTTGCTTGAGTTTAAGTCAATATCTGCTACTCTGAAAGTATACCCTGTGCTTAATTAATAGTCATGATGACTATAGCAGATTCCGACAGACAACTGAAACGGAAATTTAGATAATTTGATGGGAGTTGAGTCTTTATGGTAGCCTTGTACACTTCATGCAGGAGGCAGAAAAGTAAAACAAAATAACACCTTTAATCACAAAATAACAGACTGTGGTGGAAATCAAAAAGAAAGGGATACAAACATGCTCTGTCTACTATAGCTTTATAGGGCCACTATTATTATTATTATATAGTATGTATAGAGCCAGGGGTGCTCAATACGTCGATCGCGATGGACAGGTAGATTGAAAAGTAGTGCAGGTAGATCGCGTTGCATTAAAAAAAATTAATTGTTAAGCATTAGTATATATATCCTCCCTATGGCATTTGCCACTTTATTGACATACAGGGCAGCCAGTCTGAGATCTCTTTTCTTCTAACACATTGGTCATCCCACATGCACGATCAAATGCACAAGCTACTGCAAAACTCCGCCTGTGATCTAGTTAGCTTTCCAATTTATATCGACTAAAGAAGGGATTTTTTTTAAAAATTGTTTGGGGAGGGTATGGGCTGGATGTGGAATTGGAAGAGGATTTTTTTTCCCACAATGTCACAATTGAAGTGCGTTTGTCTAATCCGTCAATCTATTCCAAAGAAGGAAAATGTGGAAAGGCACTTTCGAACTGTTCATAAAAACTATGAAACTGACTTCCTTCCGAAAAGCGATCTGAGAAAGAGAAAGGAGAGGGAACTAAAATCGAAGTTAATCGGACCGCCGTCATTTTTCACTCGGCTGAATTCAAAAGCAAAGGCAGACACACCGAAGCATCGTTCCGGGTCAGTCACTCGATCATTAAGCATAAGAAGTCCTTCCAAGATGATAAAAGATGCCTTCGTTGAGAGACAGATGGCTAGGGAGAAATTCCTGCTGAGATTTCAAGACCCCTGGCCGGAGAAAAAGGAGTTTCTCCTTGTCATTAAACATGCAGAATACAAGCAACTTAATAACGATCAATGGCTGCTGGACTTGTCATTTTTTTTCCGATCTGACCAACATGTCGAATGAGTTTAATTTACAGCTACAAGGAAAAGAGAACTCCATGGTCAATATGATTAGCTCAGATAATGCTTTCAAATGAAAAATGCAACATCTGTCCTCAAAGCTGCAGCGCTTTGATTTGGGGAACATCCAAAACCTTGCGTCAGAGCTGGAAATGCAATGGAAGGCGTGTGTGCAACTTGACAGCACATTCAGTTTATTTTAAAAGTATACATACATATATATAGACTGTGATCTTTGGCCGGCTTGTCATTCCGGCCAATACCCCCAGGACGCCAGATGGAGCCCTCCCTGGAGTATGGAGGTGCCCCGAAGACCAGCAGGGAGTCATGGACTTTGTAGTTTTTATCCTCAGCTCTGCGGCTACCACAGGGGCCGCAAGAGGGAGCTGCAGCGAGGACCGAAGATTCCTTTGTGCCCTATTACCCGGAAGTGCGTCAGAGGAAGAGCGATGTGCTTCAGGGGTGAAGAAAGGGACTTTGTACCTAACCTGGAAGTGATATAAGATTACATGGACTGGGGATTGGGAACACTTCCAGGTCAGGGAATATAAAAGGATTGTGGGAGCTCCCAGACGGCGAGCTGAGCTGGGTGGAAGGGTGGTAACGCATCTGGGAGTCGGAGGATATTGTTTAATATTGTTATTTGTGATTGGTTAATGAGTATTGTGGAGGAGAGGGTGCTTTGTGTACTGTGGCTAGTTAATAAAGTCATCATTTGGACTTTTACCTGGTGTCTGGAGTCTTGGACAGGGGTTCAAGGGAGTGATCACGCCCCCTATCTGTCACAACACACACATACATTATATATATATATATATATATATATATATATATATATATATACTGCATACAAAAATTAAAGGAACACTTTTTTTATTGGATTGGATTGAAGTTGGATATCGATACAAATAACGACAGGGCAATGTCTTAGGAACAAAAGGATGCCAAGTCTTTTAATGGAAATAAAAGTTTTCTGCCTACAGAGGGCTCAATTGTGTAGACACCCTAAAATCAGAGTGAAATGAAGATGTGGCAGGCTAGTCCATTTTTCAAAAACTTAATTTCTGCTACTCAAAATGCTTTTCAGTATCTTGTGTGGCCCCATGAGCTTGTATGCATGCTTGACAACGCCGGGCATGCTCCTAATGAGACGACGGATGGTGTCTTGTGGCATTTCCTCCCAGATCTGTGAGGGCATCCCTGAGCTGTTGTACAGTCTGAGGAGCAACCTGGCGGCGCCTAATGGACCGAAACATAATGTCCCACAGATGTTCTATTGGGTTTAAGTCAGGGGATCGTGAAGGCCATTCAATTGTTTCAATTCCTTCATCCTCCAGGTACTGCCTGCATACTCTTGCCACATGAGGCCGGGCATTGTCGCATTAGAGGAAACCAGGACCTACTGCACCAGCGTAGGGTCTGACAATGGGTCCAAGGATTTCATCCTGATACCTAATGGCAGTCAAGATGCCGTTGTCTAGCCTGTAGAGGTCTGTGAGTCGCTCCATGGATATGCCTCCAAGATCATCACTGACCCACCACCAAACCAGTCATGCTAAACGATGTTACAGGCAGCATAATATTCTCCACGGCTTCTCCTGACCCTTTCACGTCTTTCACATATACTCAGGGTGAACCTGCTCTCATCTGTGAAAAGCACAGGATGCCAGTGGTGGACCTGCCAATTCTGGTATTCTATGGCAAATGCCAATTGAGCTCCCTGGTGCTGGGCAGTGAGCACAGGGCAGTAGACATTTTGGGCCCTCAGGCAACCCTCATGAAGTCTGTTTCTGATTGTTTGGTCAGAGACATTCACACCAGTGGCCTGCTGGAGGTCATTTTGTAGGGCTCTGGCAGTGCTCATCCTGTTCCTCCTTGCCCAAAGCAGCAGATACTGGTCCTGCTGATGGGTTATGGACCTTCTATGGCCCTCTCCAGCTCTCCTAGAGTAACTGCTTGTCTCCTAGAATCTCCTCCATGCCCTTGAGACTGTGCAGGAGACACAGCAAACCTTCTGGCAATGACACGTATTGATGTGCCATCCTGGAGAAGTTGGACTACCTGTGCAACCTCTGTAGGGTCCAGGTATCGCCTCATGCTACCAGTAGTGACACTGACTGTAGCCAAATGCAAAACTAGTGAAGAAACAGTCAGAAAAGATGAGGAGGGAAAAATGTCAGTGGCCTCCACCTGTTAAACCATTCCTGTTTTGGGGGTCATCTCATTGTTGCCCCTCTAGTGCATCTGTTGTTAATTTCATTAACACCACAGCAGCTGAAACTGATTAACAACCCCTCTGCTACTTAACTGACCAGATTAATATCCCATAAGTTTCATTGACTTTATGCTATACTCTGATTAAAAAGTGTTCCTTTAATTCTTTTGAGCAGTATATATATATATATATATATATATATATATATATATATATATATATATATATATATATATTCTCCAGCACCACGATTAATGGGTATAACTATCGTTTAACCTCCTAGTTATTAAGTGTAGTAACTCATTATTTTTTACACTGCTCCAATACATCTTTTTTCTTTCTTCTCACTCTCTGTCTTTCTCTGTTGGTTTGTCTATTCCTCCCAAACTCTCCTTCTGATCCCAGAAGTAATATGGGTCTGTCTGGGAAGGGGCTTAGAACATAACACTTACCACTTAGTGCTAGTGCAGGGTCACCACACAAATAATGGCTCTAGCATCTCTGCAGCCATGTGGCTTGTGTCTCACTCAAGTCAACAACCACATTTCCTGCTACAAGTAGGGGTTTGTTCAGTCTATTAAAAAACATTTGGTATGGAGGCTCATATCCTATCCATCCCCAACTGTAAAGAGGAAACATGGAACCCTTGCTTTTGTAAGCATTCTCAACTCCTGGTAACCTTTCTCAATAACATGCTCACTCTCTGAGGAGAAAATCCAGTATACTTGCCGTTTGCGGAATCACATTGCCTCTAGTCAAAATTTTCCTCTCACTTGTGCAGGTAACACTGCTATTGCCTTCTACGTGCACCCAGCAGACACAAAACGCATAATACAAATAAACTGATACAACTTTAAATTATATTTACTTTAATAACTTGAATCAAGAAACACTGAGTCATTCATGTCTCCACTACACAAAGTGAAACAGAACTCTTAATTTAACAACTACCATTTTTTGAGAGCCCACTGGTATACAGCAGCCCACTTCACTACTGAGCACCACAATTAATCATTCTGTGTACTGTACTACTTAAACTATTTTCACAATTTATAAGTTTATTAGCTATTACAAATCTGAAAATTGTAATGTCTGTCATTTTTGAAAATTCTAAAAATACATATAAGAAAAACTTCTAATAAACACACGTGTTAATGTATTTTTATAAATTATATACCACAAAACAGGGAAAATGTTTAATTTCTTTAACTTAGGAGAACAAAAAAGCAAGCATGGCTGCACTCAAAATGACAATCTGAATGAAAATAATTAGGTTGCATTGAATGTATTTGCTCTAATTACAATTTTCTAATTTGCCTTTTCTTATATCAAAAATCATGTAAAAGTAATTTTTAATCAACTCACTAATAATACAAATTGCATCCTGGATAAATTGCAGTTGGATATTAGAACAAAAAGCTTGTTTCAAGTCTTAAATTATTTCTGAGTAAATATGAATGTGAACTACATGTCTGTCCTCATTATTTTTGATCCGACTGCAGCTTTTCATGATACAGACCATGGAATGTTTCCACTTACTCTTTAAAACTGGCTCAGTCCCACTGGTTCAAATCATATACTTACAGTACTTTATTTATCACCATAATATGAATAGAATTTCATGAAGCTCAAGCAAAATAATGACAACTTTAACACTCATTTAACAAAAGCCCTAACACAACTAATAGAGGGAGTCCTCGACATACAAGGTTTCGAATTTACAAAGCTTACTCCCATAAAAAATTGAGACATGAGTGTTTCGGCTTACGCCATTAGCGTCGTACTTACAGATTACGTGGGCAAACTAATTTGGTTGTGTGCAGCGGAAGAATACGCAGTAACACAGCGTATGAGTAAGGGAGTTGGCAAACTAGTTTTGTTGTGCAAGGAGGAAGTATTATGTTTGTGTGGCTTTGTATGGCGACTTTGTGGCCCTTATCATGGCTCCTAAATGAAAGTCAGAGTCTTCAGATGGTAGTGCTGCAAAGAAGAATAAAGCCAACACGATGGAAGTGAAATTAGTTCTCAATTTCATATTGTTTTTCAAAAATACTATAAGAAAGCCTCATTTAATTGGACAATCAACACAGAGTTCACCAGAGTACACAGACGACACTGCATGAAAGTAAACAAACAGCATTAAGAAGCATGTCTTCACTGCTTTGGCTATAGCCAGTGCTCTCACATGGCATGGTACACACAAAACACTGAACAGACATCTGTGCTGGCTCCAAACATTGATAAACCACTCCTCCATTTTTGCGGTTCAAAACACTTGATTTCCTTCTTTCCATGCAGACATAACTCTCTTTTACAGCTTGTAGTCAGTGTATGTGACAAACTTCCGGATAACTCATAAATTTACTGTTGGCTCTCAGACAGGAAAGCCCACCCCTTCAACTTGCAAATTTCTAAAATAAAATGAACCCATTTTGATTTTGTCATACAGGTAAGTTAAAGAGAGTTTGTCAGGCCTTTAACAGCACTTGACAGAATTGACGAGGGGCATTATGCAACAGAGAGCAAGAAGCACACATCACAACAACCTACAATTGTTTATGTAAAATCTCAACTACATTTCAGCTATTTTTGACACCAGCCAAAGTCAAGTTTTAGTGAAAACAAATAGGAATTTGTGCCTAAAATGATGCCAGTAATACCTGATTTCCTTATAAGAAGATAATTAATAAACCAATATTTTAAGGTGGTTTATGGTTTTAAGGGATAGTTTTGTATCCAGGTCTTTAATACGTTACAAACTATTTAAACTGACAGCCATTGATGGGACATTTATTTAAATTTGAGGCTGAATTATCAATTGCCATATATAAATGTTAGTCACATTTATTTACTGTAAGAATTGATTTTCAAAATGGCTTGAACAAGGGAGATGAAATGATGGTGAGTTTAATCTCATTTTATAGTGTCCTACACAGTACTGATAAAGGAATGAATTCATTGATTAATTGTAAAGAGCATGTCTACAATCCTTTGCCACTTAAGCTGTTCTATCTAGGTATGGATTCGGAGCTCTATAGAGCCCTAGTAGTAACCAGGTATTGATGGAAATATAAACCTTACAATACCAAATGTTATAAACCTAACAGACTAAGAGAAAGTGGATCAAATAGATTCTTCAAAGATTATGAGTAAAATTATACTACAATAAATTAGATATTTGGTGCACTAAAAGTACCACCTTTTCTTTCTAAGGGCTATGTAAAATTCAAAATCAAAAGATTTGGTAAATTACTGTCAGTCAAGCAACAGAATTGAATGAAAGTCAAAGTGATGGCCCCGATTATGTAAAGAAAAGCCAATATAAGAGAATTTCTGACACCAACAAGAGGAAAGCCTTATTTCAGTCATTGTAGCCATAATCTGAGTGATTAATTTACTACTAGGGCTGTCATATCAGTATTTCACATTAGAAACAAGTGTTCATTTGAATAGATTTGAATACAGGTTAAGTATGTTTGCAGGTAAATGTACTCTTCTTCATGACAATATAATGGAGAATATCAACATGTTATCATGTAGTGGCCCAATTAACATTTACTGCAAATTCATATTCTTTTAAATAATAGTCAAGATGAATTTATTAAATAAGCAACTGTTAAACTTAGTGTACATCATCTAACAATGAAAAATTAAAGATTATTTTTTATGAAGCTTACAAAAATAATTTGAAATGCATTTGCAAGTAGTGACCATCGGTTTTAAAAAGCATGGGTTAAAAAAAAAAAAAAAAACCACCACAATGCACAAAATCCACACCCAAATTTCATTAATGTAGTACACCTACAGTAGCTTCTAACAAATCAATGTAATGTAGGGTATACTGTATAGCTATAGTAACAAAAAGATTCAACTTTCAGATGCAACCCTTTGATCCATTTTTTAACTTGAATTATCTAAGAAAATTACATGGGATGGGAAAGTATCAAGACAGAAGTGGGTACAAGACAGGAACAAACAAGTTCTAGATACGATGGCAATACATTGCACATAAGATCTATATAATTAAAAGCCTGTCAATTACTTTTATTGATGCATTTTTGTACACACAAACACACACATATATTATATATATATATATATATATATATATATATATACACATACATATATATATATATATATATATATATACATATACACACACATACACTGCTCAAAAGAATTAAAGGAACACTTTTTAATCAGAGTATAGCATAAAATCAATGAAACTTATGGGATATTAATCTGGTCAGTTAAGTAGCAGAGGGGGTTGTTAATCAGTTTCAGCTGCTGTGGTGTTAATGAAATTAACAACAGATGCACTAGAGGGGCAACAATGAGATGACCCCAAAACAGGAATAGTTTAACAGGTGGAGGCCACTGACATTTTTCCCTCCTCATCTTTTCTGACTGTTTCTTCACTAGTTTTGCATTTGGCTACAGTCAGTGTCACTACTGGTAGCATGAGGTGATACCTGGACCCTACAGAGATTGCACAGGTGTCATTGCCAGAAGGTTTGCTGTGTCTCCCTACACAGTCTCAAGGGCATGGAGGAGATTCTAGGAGATAAGCAGTTACTCTAGGAGAGCTGGAGAGGGCCATAGAAGGTCCATAACCCATCAGCAGGACCAGTATCTGCTCCTTTGGGCAAGGAGGAAGAGGATGAGCACTGCCAGAGCCCTACAAAATGACCTCCAGCAGGCCACTGGTGTGAATGTCTCTGACCAAACAACCAGAAAGACTTCATGAGGGTGACCCAAG